>NW_025334622.1:0-191559 GCF_014858855.1 Bufo gargarizans | reverse complement strand
CGGTGACCGCAATTAATATAATACTGAGAAGAGGTGAAGGAGGGGAGGGACTGTGGCCACTGTGCCACAACGAGGACAGAGAGGAGGAGGAGGGGAGGAACTGTGGCCACTCCGCCACCAACGAGGACAGAGAGGAGGAGGAGGAGGGGAGGGACTGTGGCCACTCCGCACCAATGAGAAAGGAGAGAGGAGGAGGAGGGGAGGGGAGGGACTGTGGCCACTCCGCCACAACGAGAACAGAGAGGAGGAGGAGGAGGAGGGGAGGGACTGTGGCCACTCCGTCACCAACGAGAACAGAGAGGAGGAGGAGGAGGAGGGAGGGACTGTGGCCACTCCGTCACCAACGAGAACAGAGAGGAGGAGGAGGAGGAGGGGAGGGACTGTGGCCACTCCGTCACCAACGAGAACAGAGAGGAGGAGGAGGAGGAGGGGAGGGACTGTGGCCACTCCGTCACCAACGAGAACAGAGAGGAGGAGGAGGAGGAGGAGGAGGAGGAGGAGGAGGAGGAGGAGGAGGAGGAGGGGAGGGACTATGGCCACTCCGCCACCAACGAGAACAGAGAGGAGGAGGAGGGGAGGGACTGTGGCCACTCCGCCACCAACGAGAACAGAGAGGAGGAGGAGAGAGGAGGGGAGGGACTGTGGCCACTACGCCACCAACGAGAACGAGAGGAGGAGGAGGAGGAGGAGGGGAGGGACTGTGGCCACTACGCCACCAACGAGAACAGAGAGGAGGAGGAGGGGGGGAGGGACTGTGGCCACTCCACCAACGAGAACAGAGAGGAGGAGGAGGGGGGGGAGGGACTGTGGCCACTCCGCCACCAACGAGAACAGAGAGGAGGAGGAGGAGGAGGAGGGGAGGGACTGTGGCCACTCCGCCACCAACGAGAACAGAGAGGAGGAGGAGGAGGGGAGGGACTGTGGCCACTCCGCCACCAACGAGAACAGAGAGGAGGAGGAGGAGGAGGAGGGGAGGGACTGTGGCCACTCCGCCACCAACGAGAACAGAGAGGAGGAGGAGGAGGAGGGGGAGGGACTGTGGCCACTCCGCCACCAACGAGAACAGAGAGAGGAGGAGGAGGAGGAGGAGGAGGAGGAGGGGAGGGACTGTGGCCACTCCGCCACCAACGAGAACAGAGAGGAGGAGGAGGAGGAGGAGGGGAGGGACTGTGGCCACTCCGCCACCAACGAGAACAGAGAGGAGGAGGAGGGGGGGACTGTGGCCACTCCGCCACCAACGAGAACAGAGAGGAGGAGGAGGAGGAGGGGAGGGACTGTGGCCACTCCGCCACCAACGAGAACAGAGGAGGAGGAGGAGGAGGAGGGGAGGGACTGTGGCCACTACGCCACCAACGAGAACAGAGAGGAGGAGGAGGGGGGGAGGGACTGTGGCCACTCCTCCACCAACGAGAACAGAGAGGAGGAGGAGGAGGGGAGGGACTGTGGCCACTCCGCCACCAACGAGAACAGAGAGGAGGAGGAGGAGGGGAGGGACTGTGGCCACTCCGCCACCAACGAGAACAGAGAGGAGGAGGAGGAGGGGAGGGACTGTGGCCACTCCGCCACCAACGAGAACAGAGAGGAGGAGGAGGAGGAGGGGGAGGGACTGTGGCCACTCCGCCACCAACGAGAACAGAGAGGAGGAGGAGGAGGAGGGGAGGGACTGTGGCCACTCCGCCACCAACGAGAACAGAGAGGAGGAGGAGGAGGAGGGGGAGGGACTGTGGCCACTCCGCCACCAACGAGAACAGAGAGGAGGAGGAGGAGGGGGAGGGACTGTGGCCACTCCGCCACCAACGAGAACAGAGAGGAGGAGGAGGAGGGGAGGGACTGTGGCCACTCCGCCACCAACGAGAACAGAGAGGGGAGGAGGAGGGGAGGGCCTGTGGCCACTCCGCCACCAACGAGAACAGAGAGGAGGAGGAGGAGGGGAGGGACTGTGGCCACTCCGCCACCAACGAGAACAGAGAGGAGGAGGAGGAGGGGAGGGACTGTGGCCACTCCGCCACCAATGAGAACAGAGAGGAGGAGGAGGAGGGGAGGGCCTGTGGCCACTCCGCCACCAACGAGAACAGAGAGGAGGAGGGGAGGGACTGTGGCCACTCCGCCACCAACGAGAACAGAGAGGAGGAGGAGGGGAGGGACTGTGGCCACTCCGCCACCAACGAGAACAGAGAGGAGGAGGAGGGGAGGGACTGTGGCCACTCCGCCACCAACGAGAACAGAGAGGAGGAGGAGGGGAGGGACTGTGGCCACTCCGCCACCAACGAGAACAGAGAGGAGGAGGAGGGGAGGGACTGTGGCCACTCCGCCACCAACGAGAACAGAGAGGAGGAGGAGGGGAGGGCCTGTGGCCACTCCGCCACCAACGAGAACAGAGAGGAGGAGGAGGGGAGGGACTGTGGCCACTCCGCCACCAACGAGAACAGAGAGGAGGAGGAGGGGAGGGACTGTGGCCACTCCGCCACCAACGAGAACAGAGAGGAGGAAGAGGGGAGGAACTGTGGCCACTCCCCCGCCAACGAGAACAGAGAGGAGGAGGAGGGGAGGGACTGTGGCCACTCCACCACCAACGAGAACAAAGAGGAGGAGGGGGGGAGGGACTGCGGCCACTCCGCCAACAATAAATATATAGTTAATATGTCTGAATACAAACGTAGCCTGCATGTGCCGGCCATATCCCATACCCGGCCTCTCTGACTGTGCGCTGCGATCCGCCACAATTAACCCCTCAGGACCTGATCATTCATTCATTTTGGCCTGGTATGGGATATGGCCGGCACACGCAGGCTACGTTTGTATCGAGGCATTAACCACTTAAGGACCACAGGTTTATACCCCCCTAGTGACCAGGCCCTTTTTTTACAAATCGGCACTTCACAACTTTAACGGTTTATTGCTCTTTCATGCAACTTGGCACCCAAATCAATTTTACCTCCTTTTCTTCTCACAAATACAGCTTTCTTTTGGTGGTATTTGACTGCTGAGATTTTTCGTTTTTCTGATATTAATCAAAAAAAAAATATTTTTTACTTTTTCTGGTAAAATTGTTCAAATATAAGTACATTTCTATACAAGTTTGTGTCAGAATTTATTGTGCTACATGTCTTTGATAAAAAAATCCAATAAGTGTATATTTATTGGTTTGCGCAAAAGTTATAGCGTTTACAAACTATGGTACAAAAATGTGAATTTCCGCATTTTGAAGCAGCTCTGACTTTCTGAGCACCCGTCATGTTTCCTGAGGTGCTAGAATGCCAGGATAGTATAAATACCCCCCAAATGACCCCATTTTAGAAAGAAGACACCCCAAAGTATTCGCGGAGGGGCATGGCGAGTTCATGTACGATTTAATTTTTTTTCACAAGTTAGCGGAAAATGACAGTTTCTGAGGGAAAAAAAATAATAACGTTTCTATTTCTGCTAACTTCTGGCAAAAAAAATTAAAAATCTCCCACGGACTCACTATGCCCCTCAGTGAATACCTTGGGGTGTCTACTTTCGAAATGGGGTCATTTGTGGGGTGTGTTTACTGTTCTGGCATTTTGGGCGGGGCTCAATTGTGAGCGACCCTGTAAAGCCTAAAGGTGCTCGTTGGACTTTCGGCCTCTTTACGCACCTAGGCTGCAAAAAAGTGTCACACATGTGGTATCGCCGTACTCAGGAGAAGTAGGGCAATGTGTTTTGGGGTGTATTTTTACATATACCCATGCTGTGCGAGAGGAAATTGACAACTTTGTATAAATTTTTTTTTAAAAGTTGTCATTTACAACGATATTTCTCACACCCAGCATGGGTATATGTAAAAATACACCCCAAAACACATTGCCCTGCTTCTCCTGAGTACGGCGATACCACATGTGTGACACTTTTTTGCAGCCAAGATGGGCAAAGCGGCCCAAATTCCAATGAGTACCTTTAGGATTTCACAGGTCATTTTTACGCATTTGGATTCCGTGAGGGGTGCGGTGAGTTAATGTGAGATTTTATTTTTTAGCACAAGTTAGTGGAATATGAGACTTTGCAAGAAAAAACAAAAAAATAATAATAATTTCCGCTAACTTGTGCCCCAAAAAAAACAAATCTTCTATGAACTCGCCATGCCCCTCAAAAGTGATCTTTATAGCGCCGCAGCGATTTTACGGTGTTTTTGCAGTGATCAGAAAAAAAAACATTCTGTCACTGCGGCGGGGCGGACTGAACGCAAGTGTGCGCACAAGATCAGGCCTGATGGGGCGAGCACTGCATTTTTTGTAGAGCCTATAGAACATATCCTATTCTTGTCAATTGCGGACAAGAAAAGGCATTTTCTATATAGTTCTGGCAACGTGCGGATCCGCAAAACACATACGGACGTCTGAATGGAGCCTTACAGGGGGTGATCAGGGGTTAATAAGTGACAGGGGGGTGTAGTGTGGTGGTGATTGGTGCTACTTACAGAGCTGCCTGTGTCCTCTGGTGGTCGATCCAAGCAAAAAGGGACCACCAGAGGAGCAGGTAGCAGGTATATCAGATGCGGTTAACAAAACAGCGTCCAAAATACCTTTCTGATGTTAAAAAATTCGCATCTACAGCCTGCCAGCGAATGATCAGCGCTGGCAGGCTGTAGTTTAACGTCTCAGCTGAACGTTGCTGTGAACACGCGCGCATTCACGCGATATCTCGGGTCTCACGATATGACGCCTATCAGCGTTACGTGTGCAGCAAGTGGTTAACTATACTCATTGGTGGCGCAGTGGCCACAGCCCCTCCCTTCTACTCCTCTCTGTTCTCATTGGTGGCCAGGGTCAGCCGCACACAGTGGGGAGGGAGGGAGCTTAACCCTTCAAGCAGCGGCCCGATGGTTAGCCCCTTTCCAGACAGTATGGAAGGGGTTAAACAGTTATGGAGCGCTGTGTGTGTGGAGTGCATGCCCAGTGCACAACTGGTGACACACACAGCGCACGCACACAGGGCGGTGAATGCCGTAACAGAAACAAAAAAAAAAACGTGCGATTCGCCCTTTTTTTTGTCACCTTGTCCCCTAAAAAATAGTATAGGACTGTTCGATTATGGGCCGGACGTTTCATAAAATGCGGATTGTGCGCAGATTTTTTGGTGGTTTGTTTTTAGCGTGGTATCAAGTATCGCAATTTTTTTCATGGTATCGAGACTAGTGTGGAGCTGGTGAGTGTTCCTCTTACCTGGGCGGGGCGTGTCCTCCTCTTCCTCTGACAATCCTTCACCATGGAGCATCCAGTGTTACTATTTCTACCACCATGTGCAGGAGTCAGGCTCCAGGCTGTGCTGCAGGAGGAAGCAAAGGACCTGTGATGATGTCATGACCATGTGACCGTGGGAGGAGTCAGGCTCCAGGCTGTGCTGCAGGAGGAAGCAAAGGACCTGTGATGAAGTCGTGACCATGTGACGATGGGAGGAGTCAGGCTCCAGGATGTGCTGCAGGAGGAAGTAAAGGACCTGTGATGATGTCATGACCATGTGACCATGTGTGGGAGGAGTCAGGCCCTAGCCTGTGCTGCAAGAGGAAGTAAAGGACCTGTGATGATGTCATGACCATGTGATCATGTGTAGGAGGATTCAGGCTCCAGGCTGTGCTGCAGGAGGAAGTAAAGGACCTGTGATGATGTCATGACCATGTGACCATGTGTGGGAGGAGTCAGGCCCTAGCCTGTGCAGCAGGTGGAAGTAAAGGACCTGTGATGATGTCATGACCATGTGATCACGTGTGGGAGGAGTCAGGCTCCAGGCTGTGCTGTAGGAGGAAGTAAAGGACCTGTGATGATGTCATGACCATGTGATCACGTGTGGGAGGAGTCAGGTTTATCTGCTCTGCGTATGCAGGACAGGACTCTGTTATGCAGTTTGTTATTCCAGTGTGTATGTAGCAGTGCTGTATGTGTGTGATGTTTATATGGATGAGCTGTATCCGTGTAATGTTTATGTAGTTGAGCTGTGTGTGATGTGTAAGTAGCTGGGCAGGTCTGTATTGTGTAATAGCTGTATAGCTGAGCTGTATGTGTGTGTGATGTGTAAGTAGCTGGGCAGGGCTGTATTGTGTAATGGCTGTATAGCTGAGCTTTATGTGTGTGATGTGTAAGTAGTGGGCAGGGCTGTATTGTGTAATGTGTAGCTGAGCTGTATGTGTGTGATGTGTAAGTAGTTGGGCAGGGCTGTATTGTGTAATGGCTGTAGCTGAGCTGTATGTGTGATGTGTAAGTAGTTGGGCAGGGCTGTATTGTGTAATGGCTGTATAGCTGAGCTGTATGTGTGTGATGTGTAAGTAGTTGGGCAGGGCTGTATTGTGTAATGGCTGTATAGCTGAGCTGTATGTGTGTGATGTGTAAGTAGTTGGGCAGGGCTGTATTGTGTAATGGCTGTATAGCTGAGCTGTATGTGTGATGTGAAGTAGTTGGGCAGGGCTGTATTGTAATGGCTGTATAGCTGAGCTGTGTGTGTGATGTGTAAGTAGTGGGCAGGGCTGTATTGTGTAATGGCTGTATAGCTGAGCTGTATGTGTGTGATGTGTAAGTAGTTGGGCAGGGCTGTATTGTGTAATGGCTGTGTAGCTGAGCTGTATGTGTGATGTGTAAGTAGTTGGGCAGGGCTGTATTGTGTAATGGCTGTATAGCTGAGCTGTATGTGTGATGTGTAAGTAGTTGGGCAGGGCTGTATTGTGTAATGGCTGTATAGCTGAGCTGTGTGTGTGTGATGTGTAAGTAGTTGGGCAGGGCTGTATTGTGTAATGGCTGTATAGCTGAGCTGTATGTGTGTGATGTGTAAGTAGTGGGCAGGGCTGTATTGTGTAATGGCTGTATAGCTGAGCTGTATGTGTGTGATGTGTAAGTAGTTGGGCAGGGCTGTATTGTGTAATGGCTGTATAGCTGAGCTGTATGTGTGTGATGTGTAAGTAGTTGGGCAGGGCTGTATTGTGTAATGGCTGTATAGCTGAGCTGTATGTGTGTGATGTGTAAGTAGTTGGGCAGGGCTGTATTGTGTAATGGCTGTATAGCTGAGCTGTATGTGTGTGATGTGTAAGTAGTTAGCAGGGCTGTATTGTGTAATGGCTGTATAGCTGAGCTGTGTGTGATGTGTAAGTAGTTGGGCAGGGCTGTATTGTGTAATGGCTGTATAGCTGAGCTGTATGTGTGTGATGTGTAAGTAGTTGGGCAGGGCTGTATTGTGTAATGGCTGTATAGCTGAGCTGTGTGTGTGATGGTAAGTAGTTGGGCAGGGCTGTATTGTGTAATGGCTGTATAGCTGAGCTGTATGTGTGTGATGTGTAAGTAGCTGGGCAGGGCTGTATTGTGTAATGGCTGTATAGCTGAGCTGTATGTGTGTGATGTGTAAGTAGTTGGGCAGGGCTGTATTGTGTAATGGCTGTATAGCTGAGCTGTATGTGTGTGATGTGTAGTAGTGGGCAGGGCTGTATTGTGTAATGGCTGTATAGCTGAGCTGTATGTGTGTGATGTGTAAGTAGGCAGGGCTGTATTGTGTAATGGCTGTGTAGCTGGGCACCGATGCCCAACCACTTATGTTTCAAGATGAGTACATGGGAGGACCATCGCAGCACGTCTCGGATGATGACGAAAACATCGAAAGTGTGCAGACTGACCAGGAGGGCAGGGGTGAAGACTGGGTGGAAGATGATGTGGAGGACGATGAGGTCCTCAACCCCACATGGAATCAAGGTCATGCGAGTGACCTTTGTAGTTCGGAGGAAGAGGCGGTGGTCGCACAGGGCCACCAGCACAGCAGAAGAGGGAGCAGGGTGCAAAAGCGGAGCGGCCATCCCCTAGACAGTACGCCTGCTACTGCCCACCGCAGCAAGGGACCGAGCACACCAAAGCCAGCTCCAAGGAGTTCCCTGGCGTGGCAGTTCTTCAGACAAAGTGCTGACGACAAGACACGAGTGGTTTGCACGCTGTGTAATCAGAGCCTGAAGCGAGGCATGAACGTTCTCAACCTGAGCACAACCTTCATGACCAGTCATCCAAGTGCAAAGCACGAGCTGCAGTGGAGTAGACACCTCAAAAACCAAGAAAGGTCTCTGGCTCCTCCTGCTCCCTCCTCTGCTGCAGTCTCGGCCTCTTCATCCACCTCTGGAGTGACAGTGCCACCCCGCAAACAGAGGATCTGCCAGCAACACCGCCACCTGGGTCACCAAGCATCTCCACAATGTCCCACGGAAGCGTTCAGCTCTCCATCTCCCAAACACTGGAGCGGAAGAGGAAGTACCCCCCTACCCACCCGCGATCCCTGGCCCTGAATGCCAGCATTTCAAAATGATTCCACAGTACGTCATGCCCAGCCGCCACTACTTTTCCAGACGAGCCATCCCTTCCCTGCACCACCAAGTAGGGGAACAAAATCAAGGTGTGCACTGCGCAACTCATCTGTGGCAAGGTGCACCTTACTACAGATACGTGGACCCAGTAAGCACGGTCAGGGATGTTATATCTCCATACAGCACACTGGTAAATGCAGTGGTGGCTGGGCCTGAGCGGTAGCAGTTTGGCGCATGTCCTTCCACCACCGAGGATTGCAGGGCGCTTCAGTTTGCCTCCTGTTGCTTCCTCCGCCTCCGCCTCATCATCCGGTCAGCGTAACACCTTCACCACCGACTTCAGCACAGCCAGGGGTAAACGACAGCAGGCAGTTTTAAAACGTATCTGTTTGGGGGACAAACCCCACACCGCGCAGGAGCTCTTGACGGGCCTTGAACAACAGACCGATGAGTGGTTGGTGCCAGTGAGCCTCAAGCCCGGCCTAGTGGTGTCCGATAATGGGCGAAATCTCGTAGCAGCTCTGGGACTAGCCGGTTTGACGCACATCTCTTGCCTGGTGCTTGTGCTGAATTTGGTGGTGCAGAGATTCCTTAAAAATGACCCCGATATGTCAGAGCTGCTGCATAAAGTGCGGGCCGTCTGTGCCCGCTTTTGGTGTTCTCACCCTGCTGCTGCTCACCTGTCAGCGCTGCAGCATAACTTCGGCCTTCCCGCTCACCCCCTCACAAGCGATGTGCCCACCAGGTGGAACTCCACCTTGCACAAGCTGGACAGACTGTTCGAGCAGCAGCAGGCGATAGTGGAGTTTCAGCTGCAGCACGCACGGGTGAGTCGCTCGGCGGAACAGCACAACCTCACTCACCAATGACTGGGCCTCCATGCAAGACCTGTGTCCTTGTTGCGCTGTTTCGAGTACTCCACCAACATGGCCAGTGGCGATGACACCGTTCTCAGCGTTACTATCCCACTTCTATGACTCCTTGACAAAACGCTGCTGGTGATGATGGAAGAGGATGTGGCACAGGAGGAGGAAGAGGGATCATTTCGTAGGGTTTCCGGCCAGTCATTCACAACTGGCCGAGGGTGGTTCCTGCACCCACAAACGCCAGGTACACTATTGTCCAGACAGGGCACAGTTCTGGAGGATGATGAGGTGATGGAGGAGAAGGAACAATGTTCCCATCAGGGTGGCACCCAGGCCAGCTCATAGACATCACTGGTGCATGACTGGGGGGGATACAGAGGACACTGACGATACACCTCCCACAGAGGACAGCTTTTCGTTGCCTCTGGGTAGCCTGGCACATAGTGAGCATATAATGCTGCAGTATCTCCGCAACGACCGCCAAGTTGTCCACATTCTAACTTGTGCTGATTACTGGGTGGCCACGCTGCTGGGATTCCCGTTACAAGGACAATGTCCATCCTTAATTCCCTCACTGGAGCGTGATCGTAAGATGCAGAGTACAAGCACACGCTGGTAGACGCGCTGCTGGTGGCATTCCCACCTGACAGCGGGGGCACAGTGGAAGCACAAGGCGAAGGCAGAGGATGAGGAAAAGGCCGCCAACGCAGCTGGGCACCGCCAGCACCTCATAAGGCAGGGTTAGCATGGCCGAAATGTGGAAAAGCTTTGTCAGCACGCCACAACAACCAGCACCACCAGCTGATATGGAACGTCTTAGCAGGAGGCAGCATTTCAGCAACATGGTGGAGCAGTATGTGTGCACACGCCTACACGTACTGCATGACGGGTCTGCCCCCTTCAACTTCTGGGTCTCCAAATTAGGGACATGGCCTGAGCTTGCCCTTTACGCCTTGGAGGTGCTGGCCTCCCTGCAGCCAGTGTATTATGTGAACGTGTGTTTAGCATGACTGGAGGGGGTCATCACAGGTTATATTTCCCAATGTTTTGGGGTGTACCCTAATTTAAAAAAATAAATGTAAAACCAAAAAGCAGTGTAGGCTACCTCCTCCTTCTCCACCGCCGCTTCCACCTACACCGCCACCGACTCCTCAACCTCCTACTCCATATTAGCTCGTCCTTCTAGATCAATATTTTTTATTTTTACGTATATTTAAAGTAATTTCCCTATCACCATTTGTTTGCAGAGCACTTGCCATGCTCGCAACCACATTTTAACGCCATTTGCAACCCTCTAGCCCTTTCCATGAAATTTTAACAGCCATTTTAGTGCTCAAAAGTTGGGGTCCCCATTGACTTCAATGGGGTTCGGGTCCTGAACTCAAACTTTTTTGTGAAGTTCAGCCGAATCCGAACATCCAGGTGTCCGCTCAACTCTAGTGCAGAGTCCAACACTTGGAAAGGGAGGGACTGCAGCACCAGCAACTTGGACAGGAGCACATTCAGCTTCTGCGCCGTTGGATGAATGCGTGCATAATATTGTCTCTTGGCAATCGCTTCAGTGATCTATTGCTGATGGAATTACTGAGGAGGAGGAGGTGGAGCAGGAGCATCGGGACCAGCAGATGATGGGAAGGACAGACAGCTCCCTTCGGCTGAGGTTGTGGAGCCTTGACTGCCTGAAATTGGGTGCTGCGTGCCACTGGGTGATGCAGCAGGCTGGACCACCACATCTGACCCACGGTTCTCCCAGGCCAGTTTATGGTGACGCTGCATATATTGACACAGGCCCATGGTGCCAACATTGGCACCCTGGCCACGCTTCACCTCCTGCCCACAGATTCTACATATGGCCATGCCAATGATTCAAGAACTGCTGGGTTGCAGGTCAAGACACAACCACTAGCTGCCACTGGGAGCTCGGGCCCCTGGAAGTGACCCCTGCTGCCATGCCCCCTTACACTGCTGCGACCTGTGCCTGCGCCAAACATTTACGCCTTTTTCACTCCCCTGTGCAGGGCCTTGCACTTCTCGGTCTGACATCATGTTAGATGAAAGAAATAAATAAATAAAAAGGAAATTAAAACACCCCAAAAAACTGCAAATATATATATTTTTTTTTTGCCACTAATACACGGCAAAAAGGGCTTTAGAAGATATAACTGTACCGCTGAACGGCAATTAGGCCCTAGTTTTTTCCCATTTTTACACTACACAAGGCTTTTCAACATATAAGTGCAACGCTGAACGGCAAATATACTTTTCATTTTCCACTGATATACGCCACTAAAGGCTTTTCAACATATAAGTGCACGGCGTAAGGGCAAATAAAATATACTGTTGAAATATTTCCTTGTAACAAACCCTGTTAATGGCTGTAACAAACAGCACTTGCACCCCAATAACAAGAACAGTTTGCTGGAATTACAGAGCTGTATAATGGTTATTTGGATCCCCAGTCAGTGCAGCAAGGTGTGATAGTATTGTTCCTATTACCCAGGATGTAAGCTCCCCTACTGAACCCTGTTCTACATAAATGCTGTGGAATGATTCCTCCCTATCCTTTCCCTACACCTTGAATACTCTTACCCTGCACTTGTAAATCGTTTTTCCTAGCACTGTCTCTAGCGCCTGCTGACGTCTCTCCCTGCACCAGTGGCGGATCCAGGGGGGGGGGGGCAACGGGGCAACTGCTGGCGGCGGGCAGCAGCAGCGGGGCACAGGGAGATGAGCGCTTCCATTGTGGAAGCGCTCATCTCCAGTCATCTGTATCGCCGTCCTCAGTACAGCGATACAGATGTCTGCCTGTGCTGCGGCAGGGGAGGGAGAGGCGTGTCCCTTTCCCTTCCTCTAATAGGCACTAGGCCTGCAGCCTATCAGAGGCCGGCGCAATGACGTCATCGCGGCGCCTGAGCTATACAGCGTGGGAGTGGGACACAGGCCTGAAGAGGCCTGCATCGCATCGCTGACATGGAGGTAAGTATGTGTGTTTTTTTTTCTTTCTTCATTATATACAATACTTTTACTGGCACCTGGGGGCGGTTATTACTGCCAAAGGGGGGGCTATTACTGCCAAAGGGGGGGCCTCTTATTTCTGGCAAAGGGGGGTCTGTTATTACTGGCAAAGGGGGTCTGTTATTACTGGCAAAGGGGGGCTCTTATTACTGGGGGCTGTTATTACTGGAGGCTCTTATTACTGGCTCAGAGGGACTCTTATTACTGGCACCGGGGGGGCTCTTATTACTGGGGGCTGTTATTACTGGCACAGAGGGGCTCTTATTACTGGCACCGGGGGGCTGTTATTACTGGGGGCTGCTATTACTGGCACAGGGGGGCTATTATTACTGGCAAATGATTGGGGGCACTATAGGGGCATCTACTGAGACCGCAAAGAAGGGGTATTTTATATGGGCTCTCTGTACAGTACAATTTTATACTGGGACACATTATGGTGGGTACTATGGGGAAGGGGGGAGAGGAGTACTTAGGGGATCATCTATGGGGGGCACTAAGAAGGGGTATTTTATACTTGCAAATTATGGGGGACACTGAGGGCATCTACTGGAGCATTTTATACTGGTACATTATGGGGGGCACTAGGAGGAAGGAAGGTGTGGAGGACTATGGGGTCATTTACTAGGGGCACATTATGGGGGCACTATGGGGACATTAGCTCAAATGGTGGCATTTCAAGGGGGTATATTTTGCACTGTCACATTATAAGGAGAATTATTTCTAGTGGGGAGGGGGGGAGGGGGCATTATGATGGGCTTTATTACTCCCCCATGGTATGAGCCCCCTAGTAGCAGCACCATCCTCTCCCTGCTCTGCTATCCCTCTGCCCCTTCTCCAAATACTTATTATGAAATCTTTCTCATTAGGATAAAACACATCAGCTCCGCCGAGCCCCCGGCCAAAGTGTGGTAATGGCGTACGAGATCCCGAAGGGCCAAGCCAAGTAACTGTGAGTGTTCATGTGAAATATGATTGTCATACACATATAGCCTACACTGTGTAGTCTGTTCTATAAGCACCATTGTTTTGTGGCGGCGGACAGAAAATAATCTGAAAGTGCCCCTCCCGAGACCAGGCTCTGGATCCGCCACTGCCCTGCACTAAGTACGCTGGAAAATGTCAGAATCAAAGTTGGCTGAGGCTATTTATAGGGCTGTGACATCACAGGGCTGGCTGGCTGCTGATTGGCTGCATGCATGGCATTATGGGTCATCCCACCTTCCCAGAGTTCCTTCCACCATGTTCTCACAAATGCAGCCATTTTAGTAAAAAAGACAAATGATTACCTTTACATGCCGCCAACACAGCCCCTAAAATGTAGTCGGAAGACTCTGCCATGCTTCAGCAGGCACGACCCCCACCATATTATCAGCCCCCTCAGTCTCCAGAGGGGTGGATCTGTGGAGTATGTCATTGCCAAAATCCCACAGGGAGGAATGTCTGCTACAGCTGTGGCACGGCAAAACCACGCCCCAGGCCCACCTCCTTGTACCCGGTTATCACACAGGATGGCACACCTTATGTACCAGCTTCCACTCCAGCAGCCATCTTAACTAATCCCACTGACTCTCCGGCAGCCATCTTAACTGATCCCATTTTCTCTCTGGCAGCCATCTTAACTGAGGTAACGTCACTCCCTGCCCAGCGGCCATCTTAGCTACTGGTGTTTTTCCTGATACGGCTATAAGCACGAAACAATACACACAGATCTAAGTAGCACCACATAGGAGTACTCAACTCAGTAAGTGCAGGATACACATTTACCTATAATTAGTTATTAGGCGATTTTTACACTCGCGTTTTGGCTTTCCGTTTGTGAGATCCGTTCAGGGCTCTCACATGGGGTCCAAAACGGATCAGTTTTGCCCTAATGCATTCTGAATGGAAAAGGATCCGCTCAGAATGGATCAGTTTGCCTCCATTCCGTCTCCATTCCACTTTGGAGGCTGCTTGCAGCGTTCTGGTGTCCGTCTGACACAATATGGCACAATAGAAAACGGATCCGTCCCCATTGACTTACATTTTGTGCCAGGACGTTTGGCTCAGTTTCATCAAGCGGACAGCAAAACGCTGCAGCCAGTGTTTTGGTGTCCGCCTCCAGAGCGGAATGGTGACTGATTGGAGGCAAACTGATGCATTCTGAGCAGATCCTTTTCCATTCAAAATGCATTAGGTCAAAACGTAACCGTTTTGGACCACTTGTGAGAGCCCATGATGGATCTCACAAACGGAAAGCCCAAACGCGAGTGTGAAAGCAGCCTAGAGAGCCCTTTCCCTGCCCCAGTGAAACAGAGCCCTGCTAGCCCGGTAGACTGCCACCATTTCCCTCGTTAGTATTCAGCCCTGTCCATTAACAGGGTTGTATCGGGTCAGAAACAACCCCCCAGGGGTAAAAACCCATGTAACGTAATTACCGAGACACGGGACGGACAGACAGTCGCAAGATTAAATTATATATTTAATTGCCTTAAAGGGGTTGTCTCACTTCAGCAAGGACTTTATCATGTAGAGAAAGTAAAGACAAAGCATTACTAATATATTGGGTTATTGTTCCATATTGCTTCCTATGGTGGAGCAGACTCATGCTTCCATCACATTACACATGTCTCGTTTCTATGGTTACCGACCCACCCTGTAATCCAGCAATCAGAGGCCGCGCTTGCACACTAAGAAACAAGGACTTGGCTAATATGGTGCCGGGAACCATAGGAACGCACATAGGCCAGCACTTTTTCCTATAGTGTGCAAATACGGCCATCAATTCTGGCGGGCGGGCGGTGATCGAACCCGGTGCCTGCTCAATCATTGAGCAGGCGCCTGGCTCAATGCACCGGGGGGGTCCTGTGACCCCCCCCCCCGCCCCCCATGTCGGCATCGCAGCAAACCCCAGGTCAATTCAGA
Organism: Bufo gargarizans; assembly: GCF_014858855.1. Classification (NCBI taxonomy): domain Eukaryota; kingdom Metazoa; phylum Chordata; class Amphibia; order Anura; family Bufonidae; genus Bufo; species Bufo gargarizans. The sequence continues at coordinate 176,493 of NW_025334622.1, read as the reverse complement.
CCTGCGGTTTGCTGCATTTCTGGGTTATTCGTATCTCCGGGGACCCGATAACCCAGAACAGGGTGGTGATCGGTGGTGTGATAATACACCACCAATCACCATCCTGCCATCCTAAGAGGTGATGGTGACATCACCTCTCAGGATCGCCCTCATTGGTCAGCTGGGCAGGAGGTTCAAATTACTGCAGCGCTCCTCTTCTCATCCTTTTGCACGTCGGATCGCCAAAGCTGCACGGATCTCCAGCCAGCATCCCCATCTGTGCCCCAGCACCCAGGTAATTAGGCAGGGATATTTTAGGGAAAGTTAGTGAGAAGAAAATAAAAATAATTTTTTTGATTGTATCAGCACAGCTGTGTGACCCTAGACCCCCACCAGGGTGCTGCAGTATGCCCCCCTGCCCCCCCACAACTTTTCTTTGGGTGCAAGCAGTTTTTTTGTGCGTACGCTGACTGTGGTCGGCACTCTTAGAGTAGGCCACTGTTAGCGCATCACACACCCCACCGCTGATCAACTTCGGATGGTTGATCAGCGATTTTGAATTTATTCATTTTATTGTTTCACATTTTTTGCCCTTATTTTAGTTAGTCTTTTTTTTATTTGTCTGTTAGGTTTAGGGTGAGTTTGCAAACACCCATGCCCCCACACACACCAAATACATTTTTTCGTGCGCGCACACACACACACACACTCCCCTATGGCCCGCCGGATGTTGTGGTAGCCATGCTGGTTCAGTATGCCTTCAATTTTGAATAAATCCCCAACAGTGTCACCAGCAAAGCACCATCACACCTCCATGCTTCACGGTGGGAACCAGGCATGTAGAGTCCATCCGTTCACCTTCTCTGCGTCGCACAAAGACACGGTGGTTGGAACCAAAGATCTCAAATTTTGACTCATCAGACCAAAGCACAGATTTCCACTGGTCTAATGTCCATTCCTTGTGTTCTTCAGCCCAAACAAGTCTCTTCTGCTTGTTGCCTGTCCTTAGCAGTGGTTTCCTAGCAGATATTCTACCATGAAGGCCTGATTCACACAGTCTCCTCCTAACAGTTGTCCTAGAGATGTGTCTGCTGCTAGAACTCTGGGTGGCATTGACCTGGTCTCTAATCTGAGCTGCTGTTAACCTGCGATTTCTGAGGCTGGTGACTCGGATGAACTTATCCTCCGCAGCAGAGGTGACTCTTGGTCTTCCTTTCCTGGGGCGGTCCGCATGTGAGCCAGTTTCTTTGTAGCGCTTGATGGTTTTTGTGACTGCACTTGGGGACACTTTCAAAGTTTTCCCAATTTTTCAGACTGACTGACCTTCATTTCTTAAAGTAATGATGGTCACTAGTTTTTCTTTACTTAGAATTTGTATTATGGCAAGCTAAAAGCAGCTAACAGTCTATTCAGTAGGACTATCAGCTGTGTATCCACCTGACTTCTCCACAACGCAACTGATGGTCCCAACCCCATTTATAAGGCAAGAAATCCCACTTATTAAACCTGACAGGGCACACCTGTGAAGTGAAAACCATTTCAGGTGACTACCTCTTGAAGCTCATCAAGAGAATGCCAAGAGTGTGCAAAGCAGTAATCAAAGCAAAAGGTGGCTACTTTGAAGAACCTAGAATATGACATATTTTCAGTTGTTTCACACTTTTTTGTTATGTATATAATTCCACATGTGTTAATTCATAGTTTTGATGCCTTCAGTGTGAATCTACAATTTTCAAAGTCATGAAAATAAAGAAAACTCTTTGAATGAGAAGGTGTGTCCAAACTTTTGGTCTGTACTGTGTGTGTGTATATATATATTTTTTTTTTATTTTTTTTATTTATTTTAATCTTTATCAGAAATATATTCCCATCTGCTTAGTTTTATGTTAAATATCTATAAATTGAGGCACAAAGTCATCTGAATCAAAAGGTAGGCAATCTTTATTTCCTGCTGGCAGTGAGACAACCAAATAACACACAATACAAATGTTGTCAAGCTCTGCTAAGCCGCTGTCCAGGCTTTATATAAGGTTCCTTATGTAAGCAATAAAGAGGTAAGCTATATAATAATAATTGCTATAGCCAGGCAGGTTAGTCGATACTTTGCATAGAACATATAACAGGATGTTTCTATAGAATATGACAGGGTGATGAGGCAGGATGTTCTAAATACTGTTGACCCAGATGTTCTCTGCAGTTGTGCTTTATTACCCAGGTCAAGAGTCTTTACAAAAATCACTTTGTTATCCCTTAAAATGATATGAATTTCAAAAACTTTTCCAACATGGCGTAGTGGATGAATCCGGTTATGTCGAAGCTGCTTCAACTAAAGAGATTGTGCATTAGACAGAGGTGGTGACCAATGGATGGATCTGTAGAGTTCTGGTGCCAGAGCTACTGTAGACCAGCTGATTGGTTGGGGGGTCTGACACCTGGAACCCACACCAATCTGATACTTATGGCCTATCCCAGGGTTCAGCAACCTTCGACACTCCAGCTGTTGTGAAACTACAATTCCCAGCATGCACTGGGAGTTGTAGTTTCACAACAGCTGGAGTGCCAGAGGTTGCCTACCCTTTGGCCTATCCTGACAACAGGCCATCGAGATCACATTACTGGAAAACCCCTTTAATAACATAGGCATTATTGTCATTTAGAGCATGGGGTGGTTTAATGGTTCAAACATCATTTTTACTTCTTGAGCAACCCACCAAATTTTTGCTATTTTTTTTACATGTCACATAGGGGTTCTTTATTAATATGTTTTGAGATGATTTTTTTTAAAAAAATTTAGTTTTATTATGGGGGGGAAAAAATTGTTTTATCTCAAATTCCAGCTGATTATACTTTAAATATGCTAATTGACACCAAATTAATGGTTAAAATTGGTTCCCTGTTTTGGTTATTTTAATAGTTTTTTTTTGTTTCATGTAAAACGGCCGACCATGCTGACGGTTTCAGCAGGTGTGGACTGTTTTTCTATTTCATTCTAACTTATATTTTAATATATATTTTGATACTTTTAAAATATATTTTGGCAGGTTGGACATTTACGCATTTTTGTTTATTTTGCAATTTTCTTTGTAACTGGGGCATCCACATGTGGCAAGTGAAGCTTGTGCGGCATAACGGCCCTAGCTGGCAAGGTAGAAACCACTATGTGCACAAAACAAGCAATCACCGGCAGAATATATTAAGGTGCAGGGTCCAAAACCATCCATAAGAACAGTAAAGAATCACTACCACCCCTCCCCATCCAAGCTATTGTCATTACTTCTAGAAGTACAGATGTAGCAGGGTTACCACACAAAGTCTTAACTCAAATTGGTCACAAATGCAACATATCCAATGAATATATTTTATACCATGTCATCTTCAATTATAAAACTAAACAATCCAGAGCTGGTGGGACATACAATAAAAAATAACCAAGGATTTCCCCACTGGTAAATTCATGCGCGATAAGTGAACCATATGACTTCTACAAATACAGGGGCGGCGGGGTCCCCACTTGTTGGATTTATCTACAGGTATATTTTGGTCAGGGTGTGCAGATTAAGAAGATATTTCTCTAGGAAGACGAGTAATGGCTTCTATGTAATTAGGCAATCCTAGCCTGGGTCACTTTTTGGCAGAACTTGCACGTTACTGATGAAATGTGCCCAGTAAGACCAGAGCTGACAGTTTTTTAATGTTACAAATACTTATAGAAGTAGAACAGACCAGGGCTGAAATAGGAAGATTGTTATCCTTTTATATCAGGCCCTGGTTTCGTGCTTCACCAGGTATGGTTGAAAGATGCCTTACTCCCATAGATTTAGGATATGTCACGCAGACAGGCTTACTCTTATCAGTGGTGGCCCCTCTCTCTATTACTACCCCTGTGCTGTCCCATGCTCAGTAAGAGGTAGGTGGAGTGTCCTTAAAAATGATTTTAGGGATTTAGGTCACAATCTTAGGGAAAGGACCTCAAACACAGTGTTTTCCAAAATACTACCTGTACCACGAGCCACACAAGAAAGGCAGCGAGAGATTAGAGAGGTTAACAACTGGCTCAAGAACTGGTGTAAAAAGGAGGGGTTTTGGTTCATGGAGAACTAGGCCGACTTCTCTGTCGGCTACAGGCTCATTCGTAGGGATGGGCTGCACCTCAATGGGGAAGGGGCAGCTGTTCTGGGAGAGAAGATGGCTAGAAGGTTGGAGGAGTGTTTAAACTAGGGATTAAACCTCTTAATTGTATTTATACTAATGCCAGAAGCCTGGCTAATAAAACTGGTGAACTGGAATTAGTGATGTGTGAGGAGGACTATGATATAGTGGGAATAACTGAGGCATGGCTGGATGATAGCTATGACTGGGCGGTTAACGTACAGGGCTACAGTCTGTTGAAAGGATGGCAAAAACCGGAGAGGGGTCTGCCTGTATGTAATGTCTTGTCTAAAGCCTACAGTCCGAGGAGATATAAGCGAGGGTTATGAACGTGTATAGTCACTGTGGGTAGAAATACATGGAGAAAAAAAACCAATAATAAAATACTAATAGTAATTTATTATAAGCCACCTAATATACCAGAGTCCACCGAAAATCCACTACTAAATGAAATAGATGAGGCGGCAAATCATAATGAGGTTGTTATTATGGGGGACTTCAACTACCCAGATATAGACTGGGAAACTGAAGCTGTACATCTCATAAAGGAAACAGGTTCTAGACAATAACCAAAGACAATTACCTTACCCAACTGGTTCACGTCCCAACTAAAAGGACGGCCACCTGAAGGACACCTGGGAAATAGTGACCATAAAGTAATAACCTTGCAATTTTCATTCAAAAAAGGGAGGTTTCTTTAGGGAGGAACAAAAAAAATCAAACTTCAAAAAAGCTACATTTAGCAAACTAAGAGAGACGTTATAGGCCTAACTAACTAGGACAAAGTCCTCAAAAATAAAAATACAGCCACAAAATGGGATATTTTTAAAACCATCCTGAAATCTAATTGTGAGAGGTACATACCTTATGGGAATAAAAGGTTAAGGAACAATAAAAAAAACAATGTGTATAAATATAAATGTAAAGAAAGCAATAAATGACAAAAAGAAAGCATTTAAATAACTAAACCAGGAGGGTAGCGAGGAAGCATTAAAAAACTACAAGAAAAAATATTGAATATGTAAAAGACAAATAGAAGCAGCAAAACTCGAGACAGAGAGATTCATTGCCAAAGAGAGTAAAACTAACCCAAAAATTGTCTCAATTATATAAATGGTAAAAAGTATAAATCTGAAGGTTTCAGCCCTCTACACAGAGTAATAAGGGGGGAGTTGCAGAGAACAATGAGGAAAAAGCAAATATTTTCTTCTCCACTGTATTCACTGAAGAAAATGAACTGTCAGCTAAAATGCAAAAAAGTTAATTCCCCATTAAAAGTGCCCTGTCTGACCCATGAAGAAGTACAGCGGAATCTTAAAAAATAAAATAAAAAAAATTGCCATCTGGTTCCAGCAATTTGTCTAACACTAACATATCCTAAGAGAATTAAGTAATATAGCCAGTCCATTATTTCTGATATTTAAAGGGGTTGTCCAAGTTATATTTATTGATGACCTATCCTCAGGATAGGTCATCAATATCAGATCGGCGGGGGTCCGACACCCGTCACCCCCTCCGTTCAGCTGTTTTAAGAGAAGGCGTGCGCGGTGTCACCGCTGCCTCCTCTTTGCGGTTTACCTTCTAGCCGTTGCATCTGCAGTGGTGAGCAGGTGTAATTACACCCAAGCCGTCCCATTCATTTCAATAGGAAGGCTTGGGTGTAATTACACCTGCTCACCACTGCAGATTCAACGGCTAGAAGGTAAACAGTGTAGAGGAGGCATCTCTCACAACGCGCACGCCTTCTCTTCAAACAGCTGATCGGAGGGGGTGCCGGTTATTGGACCACCGCCGATCTGATATCGATGACCTAGATTAGAGACTTAGGCAGATAAGCAGCAGATGAGGTTTAACCCCTTAAGGACTTAGGGGCGTACCGGTACGCCCTATTTCCCGAATCCTTAAGGACTCGGGGCGTACCGGTACAGCCGGCATTCTGTCACAATGCCGGGGGGGTCATGTGACCCCCCGTATCGGCGATCGCCGCAAACCGCAGGTCAATTCAGACCTGCTGTTTGAGGCTTTTACCTGCGGTTGCGGCGGGTGTAGGCGGTGCCATTGGGTCCCCATGAGGCTGTGGGGGGGGGGGACCCGATGGCATGGAGGGCAGCGCCATGTCTAAGGAAGGCATCGCCCTGCCTTCCGGTGACGAGCCTGTGAGATCCAGCCCCCTGGATCTCACAGGCAGGAAGCTGTATGAGTAATACTCACAGTATTACTCATACAGCCAAAGCATTCCGATACAGAAGTATTGGAATGCATTGTAAAGGAATATACCCCCCAAAGTGGGACAAAAAATAAAGTGAAAAAATAAAGTTCCCCCCCCAAAAAAATTTACGTTTCAAGTAAAAATAAACAAAAACATCATTTTCCCCAAATAAAGTTAAATTGGTAAAAAAAATAGGGGGGGAAAAAAGGTATACATATTAGGTATCGCCGTGTCCGTATCGACCGGCTCTATAAACATATCACATGACCTAACCCCTTAGAGGAACACCTTAAAAAATAAAAACTGTGCTAAATAAACCATTTTTTGTCACCTTACATCACAAAAAGTACAACAGCAAGCGTTTGCCCACAAAAATAGTACCAATCTAACAGTCACCTTATCCCGCAAAAAATGAGCCCCTACCTGAGACAATCGCCCAAAAATTTAAAAAAACTATGTCTCAGAATATGGAGACACTAAAACATTTTTTTTTATTTAAAAAATTATATTATTGTGTAAAACTTACATAAATAAAAAAAAAAAGTATACATATTAGTTATCGCCGCGTCCGTATCAACCGGCTCAATAAAAATATCACATGACCTAACCCCTCAGATGAACACTGTTAAAAATTTAAAATAAAAACTGTGCTAAATAAACCATTTTTTGTCACCATACATAACAAAAAGTGTAATAGTAAGCGATCAAAAAGCACCCTAGTATACATATTAGGTATCGCCGCGTCCGTATTGACCGGCTCTATAAAAATATCACATGACTTAACCCCTCAGATGAATGTTGTAAATAACAAAAAATAAAAACGGTGCTAAAACATCTATTTCTTGTTATCTTGCCTCACAAAAAGTGTAATATAGAGCAACCAAAAATGTGCCCTAAACCCTAAACTAGTACTAACAATACTGCCACCCTATCATGTAAATTCTAAAATGGGGCCACTGTTTTGGAGTTTCTACTCTAGGGTAGCATCAGGGGGGCTTCAAATGGGACATGGTATAAAAAAAAAGAAACAGTCCAGCAAAACCTGCCTTCCAAAAACCGTATGGCATTACTTTCCTTCTGCACTCTGCCATGGGGTGTTTCTGTAAACTACAGAATCAGGGCCATAAATATTGAGTTTGGTTTGGCTATTAACCCTTGCTTTGTAACCAGAAAAAAATTATTAAAATGGAAAATCGGCCAATAAAATGAAATTTTGAAATTGTATCTCTATTTTCCATTAATTCTTGTGGAACACCTAAAGGGTTAACAAAGTTTGTAAAAATCAGCTTTGAGTACCTTGAGGGGTGTAGTTTCTAGAATGGGGTCATTTTTGGGTGGTTTCTATTATGTAAGCCTCACAAAGTGACTTCAGACCTGAACTGGTCCCTAAAAATTGGGTTTTTGAAAATTTCAGAAAAATTTCAAGATTTGCTTCTAAACTTCTAAGCCTTGCAACATCCCCCCCCAAAAAAATATAATTCTCAAAATGATCCAAACATGAAGTAGACATATGGGGAATGTAAAGTAATACCTATTTTGGGAGGTATTACTATGTATTATAAAAGTAGAGAAATTTAAACTTGGAAATTTGCAATTTAATACAAATTTTTGGTAAATTTTTTATTTTTTTTTTATAAATAAAATTGATTTTTTTTTTACTTCATTTTACCAGTGTCATGAAGTACAATATGTGACGAAAAAACAATCTCAGAATGGCCTAGATAAGTCAAAGCGTTTTAAAGTTATCAGCACTTAAAGTGACACTGGTCAGATTTGCAAAAAATGGCCAAGTCCTTAAGGTGAAATAGGGCTGAGTCCTTAAGGGGTTAAGACTAACAAATGTAAGGTTATGTACATAGGAAGGAATAATGCAAGTCACCAGTAGATACTAAGGCCTCATGCACACGACAGTATTTTTTCACGGTCCGCAAAAACGGGGTCCGTAGGTCCGTAATCCGTGACCGTTTTTTCGTCCGTGGGTCTTCCTTGATTTTTGGAGGATCCACGGACATGAAAAAAAAGTCGTTTTGGTGTCCGCCTGGCCGTGCGGAGCCAAACGGATCCGTCCTGAATTACAATGCAAGTCAATGGGGACGGATCCGTTTGACGTTGACACAATATGGTGCCATTTCAAACGGATCCATCCCCATTGACTTTCAATGTAAAGTCTGGAGTCCCTTTTATACCATTGAATCTGAGTTTTCTCCAATCCGATGGTATATTTTAACTTGAAGCGTCCCCATCACCATGGGAACGCCTAAATGTTAGAATATACTGTCGGATATGAGTTAGAGCGTGAAAACTCATTTCCAACAGTATATTCTAACACAGAGGCGTTCCCATGGTGATGGGGACGCTTCTAGTTAGAATATACTACAAACTGTGTACATGACTGCCCCCTGCTGCCTGGCAGCACCCGATCTCTTACAGGGGGCCTTGATCAGCACAATTAACTCCTCAGGTGCGCCACCTGAAGGGGTTAATTGTACTATCATATCCCCCTGTAAGAGATCAGGGCTGCCAGGCAGCAGGGGGCAGACCCCCCCCTCCAGTTTGAATATCATTGGTGGCCAGTGCGGCCCCCCCCCCCTCCCTCTATTGTAATAATAGGTTGGTGGCCAGTGTGCGGCCCCCCCTTCCTCCCTCTATTGTAATAAATCGTTGGTGGCACAGTGTGCGCCCCCCATCGCTCCCCCCCCTTCATCCCTCTATTGTAATAAATCGTTGGTGGCAAAGTGTGCGCCCCCCATCACCCCCCCCCTTCCGCCCTCTACTGTAATAATTTGTTGGTGGCACAGTGTGCGGCCTCCCATCTCCCCCCCCCCATCATTGGTGGCAGCGGAGTTTCGATCGGAGTCCCAGTTTAATCGCTGGGGCTCCGATCGGTAACCATGGCAACCAGGTAGCTACTGCAGCCCTGGTTGCCATGGTTACTTAGCAATAGTACAATAGTAGAAGATTCATACTTACCTGCTCGCTGCTGGCTGCTGCGATGTCTGTGTCCGGCTGGGAGCTCCTCCTACTGGTAAGTGACAGTTCATTTAGCAATGCGCCGCACAGACCTGTCACTTACCAGTAGGTGGAGCTCCCGGCCGGACACGAACATTGCAGCAGCCAGCAGGTAACTATGAATCTTCTACTATTGTACTATTGCTAAGTAACCATGGCAACCAGGACTGCAGTAGCGTCCTGGTTGCCATGGTTACCGATCGGAGCCCCAGCGATTAAACTGGGACTCCGATCGGAACTCCGCTGCCACCAATGATCGGGGGGGGGGGGCGGGATGGGAGGCCGCACACTGGCCACCAATGTTGTTAATGCTATAGAGGGAGGGGGGGCCGATGGGGGGCGCACACTGTGCCACCAACGAATTATTACAATAGAGGGAGGAAGGGGGGAGCCGGGGGGCCGCACACTGGCCATTTACCTATTATTACAATAGAGGGAGGGAGGGGGGGGCCGCACTGGCCACCAATGATATTCAAACGGGGGGGGGGGGGGGTCTGCCCCCTGCTGCCTGGCAGCCCTGATCTCTTACAGGGGGATTTGATAGTACAATTAACCCCTTCAGGTGGCGCACCTGAAGGGGTTAATTGTGCTGATCACGGCCCCCTGTAAGAGATCGGGTGCTGCCAGGCAGCAGGGGGCAGTCTTGTACACAGTTTGTAGTGTATTCTAACTAGAAGCATCCCCATCACCATGGGAACGCCTCTGTGTTAGAATATACTGTCGGATATGAGTTTTCACAAAGTGAAAACTTAGATCTGAAAAAGCTTTTATGCAGACGGATCTTCGGATCCGTCTGTATGAAAGCAACCTACGGCAACGGATTACGGACACAGATGCCAATCTTGTGTGCATCCGTGTTCTTTCACGGACCTATTGACTTGAATGGGTCTGTGAACCGTTGTCCGTCAAAAAAATAGGACAGGTCATATTTTTTGGATGGACAGGATACACGGATCACGGTCTCTGCTGCAAAACGGTGCATTTTCCGATTTTTCCACGGACCCATTGAAAGTCAATGGGTCCGCGAAAAAAAACTGAGAACGGCACAACGGCCACGGATGCACACAACGGTCGTGTGCATGAGGCCTTAATCGTAAAAACACTGGGTAACACTGGCATGGAAAAGGACCTAGGAATTTTAGTGAACAGCAAACTAAGGCTACTTTCACACTCGCGTTCTATGCGGATCCGTCTTGTATCTGCACAGATGGATCCGCACGAATAATGCAAACGTTTGTATCCGTTAATAACAGATCCATTTGCATTATTCATAAAAAAAAAAGTCTAAGTTAAAACGGATCCTTCTTGACTTACATTGAAAGTAAATGGGGGATGGATCCGTTTTCAATTGCACCATATTGTGTCAGTGAAAAACGGATCAGTCCCCATTGGCTTACATTGTAAGTTTAGTCGGATCCGTTAGGCCCCGCATAGTCAGACGGTCACAAAAATGCTGCAAGCTGCGTTTTAGTGATCGTCTAAAAAAAACACAACGGAGGCAAAGGCAGCCAAATTGATGCATTCTGAATATATACATATAATGAATCACCATGGTAAAAGATCATGTGACGTACCATGTGATGACCGGAGTGACGTCATCAAAGGTCCTTTACCTGTATTTAATGCTCACCACAGGTCCTATTCAACAAAAGGAAACAGAAGGAGATGTCGGGCTTCGCGATCAAGTGGACTAAGGTGAGTTAAATTATTTTTTTTAACCCCTCCAGCACTGTTTTACTATGCATTCTGTATTCAAAATGCTATTATTTTTCCTTATAACCGTGTTATAAGGGAAAATAATAATGATCGGGTCTCCATCCCGATCGTCTCCTAGCAACCGTGCGTGAAAATCGCACCGCATGCGCACTTGCTTGCGGATGCTATGCGATTTTCACGCACCCCATTAACTTCCATGGGGCCTGCGTCACTGTCACGGCTGAGGAAGGGGGAAACCCTCAGCCGTGAGATGCCAGATGATGTAGTGGCTACTCGGCCATGAGAACAGGATAGGGAGCAGGTCACCTCCTCATGCATCCCTAACCTGACCCTAACTCCTACCTGCATGGGCCAACCTTGATGGTAGGAGGACCCATGCGCAGGAACCTCGGAGCCCTGACTTACCCTCCGCAGGTCCCTGAGCTAGGAGCTGGGTAAGACGACCTACTCCTCCTAGGCACGGAGGAACAGGAGTCTCAATGGCCAAGCTGTTGGGAAAAGGGGGACATAAACAGCCTTACGGGAATGGCAGGCGAACGAGAAGTTCCACCAAACTGCCACAGCCTTGCTGACTGGATCCCTGAGCTAACAGGAAACCAGAATCGTAAGCTGCACCAACATAGAAAGGTCCCAACAGAATGTAACATACTACATAAACACACAGCAAGACTTAAACATAGCAACAATACTTTATGACCACAGGGGTGGCTCTCACTGACAAGGAAGATGGAGGTCACAGGAGGCTGCTCCAGCAAGCATGGCTGAAGCAACCCACTGAGCCATGCTAAACACCCAGGCTATATAGGCCAAGAAGCCACACCACTTTAAAGGGGAAGTGCACATACTAAGATCACCCTGTGGCTGTTGCCGCAGGCAACGACATGGGTGGCAGCGTCCTGGGAGACAGCCCGAAGGCCGGGACACTGCCACCACATGTACAACATTCCAAACGTTGCCACGGGCAGCCACAGAGATAGGAAGATGTCAAAGTGCACACCAGACAACACAAAGTGCACACCAGACATACAAACGTGCATACACACACGCACACAACTCCCCGGGAACCGCACACATCACTGTTGTCCGCGGCAACCGCACTTGAGGCAAACAACAACATGTCTGAAGCTGCGGTTGAAACAACTACCCAAACCGCGGGCAACTGTATGCGGCTCCCAAGGAGTCACGGCCATAACCGTGGCAATCACACAATATAGAGCATGCTGCGATTTTCACTCAACGCACAAGTGATGAGTGAAAATCACCGCTCATGTGCACAGCCCCATAGGAATGAATGGGTCCGGATTCAGTGCAGATGCAATGCTTTTAACTTGCGCATCGCATCCGCACGGAATACTCGCCCGTGTGAAAGGGGCCATAGGGTTTTTTATTGCCTTCCTCTGGATCAACTTGCAGGATAACAGGCCGAACTGGATGGACAAATGTCTTTTTTCAGCCTTATAAACTATGTTACATCCTGTCTGTCATTCCACTTGACTGCAAATAACTGGACATTTACAAGTGTGATTGTCGCCCCTTTATCCACATGTCTGGACAACAGCTCTCGTGGGAATCCAGCTCTATTCTTTGGACTTTTACATACAGGCCCCTGTATTTGCAGATTTACAGGAATGGAGGGTCCCCATACCGATCACAGGCAGCGTGGGAAACTAAGGTTCTTTTTCTTAAATTATCTCTCGCCAAACATTTGTGCTTAGAGGAGATATATAAAAATAAATAAATTTAGTTTCACTTTTTACTGGATCTGTCCTTTGATTACCAATATTCATTCAATACAGGAGACCATGTTTGTTTGGGGAGCTCTCACAGCAGTCCCAATCATCGCTCCAAGCCCTCGGCTAACTCTGGTAACTGAAAGCAAGGCACTATTTTATCTCCCTGTAAAAAGGAGTATCTAATGGAATAAAGCCAGGTTAATGACCACCATAAAAAACACATAAGGGAGGTCACTAACGGGCTAAGCATGAAGATGGCTTCTCTTATATGTGTATTTTTTTATGTTTAACAAGATTTGATTTACAGTTAAAACATTTCCCACAATCTGAACATGAAAATGGCTTCTCTCCTGTGTGATGTCTCTGATGTATAACAAGATGTGATTTCTGCTTAAAACATTTCCCACATTCTGAGCATGAAAATGGCTTCTCTCCTGTGTGATGTCTCTGATGTATAACAAGACATGATTTCTGCTTAAAACATTTCCCACATTCTGAGCATGAAAATGGCTTCTCTCCTGTGTGATTTCTCTGATGTTTAAATAGAGACGATGTATTAGTAAAACATTGCTCACATTCTGAACATGAAAATGGCTTATCCCCCGTGTGAATTCTCTGATGTATAACCAGATCTGATTTATGGTTAAAACATTTCCCACATTCTAAACATGAAAATGGCTTATCCCCCGTGTGAATTCTCTGATGTCTAACAAGATGCGATTTCTGCTTAAAACATTTCCCACATTCTGAACATGAAAATGGCTTCTCCCCTGTGTGAATTATCTGATGTCTAAATAGAGATGATGAAGTAGTAAAACATTTCTCACATTCTGAACATGAAAATGGCTTCTCTCCTGTGTGATTTCTCTGATGTATAAAAAGACCTGCTTTATTGTGAAAACATTTCTCACATTCTGAACATGAAAATGGCTTCTCTCCTGTGTGATTTCTCTGATGTATAAAAAGACCTGCTTTATTGTGAAAACATTTCTCACATTCTGAACATGAAAATGGCTTCTCCCCTGTGTGATTTCTCTGATGTACAACAAGACCTGATTTTCTGTGAAAACATTTCCCACATTCTGAACATGAAAATGGCTTATCCCCTGTGTGAATTATCTGATGTATAACCAGACATGATTTACGGTTAAAACATTTCCCACATTCTGAACATGAAAATGGCTTCTCCCCTGTGTGAATTATCTGATGTATAACAAGTTCTGATTTCGTCTTAAAACATTTCTCACATTCTGAACATGAAAATGGCTTCTCCCCTGTGTGAATTCTCTGATGTATAACAAGTTCTGATTTCGTCTTAAAACATTTCTCACATTCTGAACATGAAAATGGCTTCTCCCCTGTGTGATTTCTCTGATGTATAATAAGACCTGATTTATTTTGAAAACATTTTCCACATTCTGAACATGAAACTGGCTTCCCTCTTACGTGAACTGTTTGATGTTTAGCACCTCTTCTGTTTACTTTATTCGGTGTTACATTCTGTGATGAATCAGAAGATCCGACCTGTTTAAAAGAATCAAATGATGCATTGTTGCTGTGATTGGATGACGGTTTATCTTGCATATTGGCATGGTCTTCAAATGTATCTCGTGTGATACCACAATCATCTACTTCAAAATCTGAAGATACCAAATGTTTCTCTAAGTTCCTGGTACAGTCATCTGCCAAGAATCAAACACATTTTATTATTGATGAATAACATTAAAATTGTATTGAAGTTTTATAACTTTTCAAATTACAAACTGGATTCCCAAAAAGTTGGGACACTATACAAATCGTGAATAAAAACGGAATGCAATGATGTGGAGGTGCCAACTTCTAATATTTTATTCAGAATAGAACATAAATCACGGAACAAAAGCTTAAACTGAGAAAATGTACCATTTTAAAAGGGAAAAATATGTTGAATCAGAATTTCATGGTGTCAACAAATGCCCAAAAAGTTGGGACAAGGCCATTTTCACCACTGTGTTGCATCTCTCCTTCTTCTTACAACATTCAACAGACGTCTGGGGACCGAGGAGGCCAGTTTCTCAAGTTTAGAAATAGGAATGCTCTCCCATTCTTGTCTAATACAGGCCTCTAACGGTTCAATCGTCTTGGGCCTTCTTTGTTGCACCTTTCTCTTTATGATGCACCTATTGTTCTCTATAGGTCAAAGATCTGGACTGCAGACTGGCCATTTCAGTACCCGGATCCTTCTCCTACGCAGCCATGATGTTATGATTGATGCAGAATGTGGTCTGGCATTATCTTGTTGAAAAATGCAGGGTCTTCCCTGAAAGAGATGACGTCTGGATGGGAGCATATGTTGTTCTAGAACCTGAATCTATTTTTCTGCATTGATGGTGCCTTTCCAGACATGCACGCTGCCCATGCCACACGCACTCATGCAACCCCATACCATCAGAGATGCAGGCTTCTGAACTGAGCGTTGATAACAACTTGGGTTGTCCTTGTCCTCTTTGGTCCGGATGACATGACGTCCCAGATTTCCAAAAAGAACTTTGAATCGTGACTCGTCTGACCACAGAACAGTCTTCCATTTTGCCACACTCCATTTTAAATGATCCCTGGCCCAGTGAAAACGCCTGAGCTTGTGGATCTTGCTTAGAAATGGCTTCTTCTTTGCACTGTAGAGTTTCAGCTGGCAACGGCGGATGGCACGGTGGATTGTGTTCACTGACAATGGTTTATGGAAGTATTCCTGAGCCCATTCTGTGATTTCCTTTACAGTAGCATTCCTGTTTGTAGTGCAGTGTCGTTTAAGGGCCCGGAGATCACGGGCATCCAGTTTGGTTTTACGGCCTTGACCCTTACGCACAGAGATTGTTCCAGATTCTCTGAATCTTCGGATGATGTTATGCACAGTTGATGATGATAGATGCAAAGTCTTTGCAATTTTTCGCTGGGTAACACCTTTCTGATATTGCTCCACTATCTTTCTGCGCAACATTGTGGGAATTGGTGATCCTCTACCCATCTTGGCTTCTGACAGACACTGCCCTCTGAGAAGCTCTTTTTATACCCAATTATGTTGCCAATTGACCTAATTCGTGTCAATTGGTCTTCCAGCTCTTCGTTATGCTCAAATTTACTTTTTCCAGCCTCTTATTGCTACTTGTCCCAACTTTTTGGGGATTTGTTGACACCGTGAAAATTTGAATCAACGTATTTTTCCTTTAAAATGATACATTTGCTCGGATTAAACGTTTGATCTGTCATCTACGTTCTATTACAAATAAAATATTGACATTTGCCATCTCCACATCATTGCATTCAGTTTTTATTCAAAATTTGTTTAGTGTCCCAACTTTTTTGGAATCCGGGTTGTACCTTATTTTGCGGTGTAAGAAAATAGTGACATATTTGATTAGTTATACGTCCGATAGACAAATTTAGCATTATGGGTTTCTATAGTGTAAAGAGGTAATTGCTGTGTAAGTGTTCGCTGGTTGATAGTATTTGTAATGTAGAGGACTGGTTGTTATTGTAAGTACGGACTTGGTTGATTATTTTATGTAGGTTTGGGGCTTGTTTATATATTTAATGTAGATATCTATCTTTATATGTTTTCACTGTAGTATTGCTGGTTAGTCATGGTGTTTCCATTATAACACTGGTCGGTAGTATGAAAGACCCAGTGAATGTCCGGGTTTGTCATCCCTGTATATTCCAAAAAGGAAGGACAACACAAAACACAGCGAAAAAGGGAGAGAGCCTAGATAGGTTCATAACATATGGGACCCCATGATTGAGGGCATATGAGCCCTAAATTGAGGGCATATGGGACGCCATGAATATGATGTAGTAGTATGGGTGTGATGGCAGAGTCATCCCATTTAGAAATTGAGGGCCCAGTTGATGTCGGATTCTCTTTGTCTCATGTATCTTTGTCATGCGTAATTCTTATGGTATTGGTCTTTGTCTTTATATCTATGGTTGATATAGTTTCTGAATTCTTGTTAGTGAAGTAATAGGCCTTTCTGTTTATGGGTAGTGGGATAGTGAGGGGCGGCTGCTCGCCAAGGGGCAACCTGAAGGACTATAATGACCCTACCGGTTACTCATCGAGGAGCGACAACCCCCCAGAGGAAACCAAAGATCTCCATCTCTGCGTTCAGTCCATTTGGCAGGACAGAGTTGAATTCGAAGAACCTCCTGGACTTTATTTTTGACATTTTATGAATAAAATTGCCCCCCCCCTCCAATCCTTCTTTACCTTTTCAAGTGCTGTATAGTTTAATCCTCTAGGGTCTTTGTTATGAGTAATTCTGAAGTGATTTGATACTGTGTGTTTGTCGTAACCTTGTTATGTTTGCAATGTGTTCAGATACACGTTTTTGGAGTGTTCTTTTGGTGCGGCCGATATACAGTTTTTGACATGGGCATTCTAGGGCATATATGACTTCTGTTGAGCTGCATGTTAAGAATTCTTTAATTTCTTTTTTTACGGAGGTTTGTTTTGGATATGACACAGGTGGTTCACAAGAAAACTTCACCTCTCCATAAAAGCCCAGGCCCAGATGGACTGTCTACAATTTATTATAAATCCTTCCAAAACATACTTCTACCAGAACTACTTTTGATATGTAATTTAATCTGGGAGGCAAAACCCCTGCATCCACAGATGTTGACAGCGCAAATCACTATCATACCCAAGGAGGGCAAAGACCCATCTTCCTGCTCGGCCAATTTCTCTACTTGATAATGATTTGAAACTGCTGGCTAAGATGTTGGCCACTAGGTTACAACCTCTCCTCCCACAGCTGATACATATGGAACAAGTTGGATTTGTAAGCTGGTGCAAAGAGAGAATGAACTGGTAATGGTACTTCTAGGTACGGATGTCGAAAAGGCATTCAATAGGGTAGATTGGACACACATGAAAAATACTTTGCAATTCTTTCACATTCCCGAAAAGCTTTATTAACCTCTTAGGACACATGACGTACCGGTACGTCGTGATGTCCTGGTACTTAAGGACACATGACGTGCCAGTACGTCATGTGTTGTTACGATCACTGCCGCCCGGTTGGCGGTGATCGGAACAAGGTGCCTGCTCAAATCATTGAGCAGGCACCTCGGCTAAATGCGCGGGGGGGTCCAGTGACCCCCCATGTCGGTGATCGCAACAAACCGCAGGTCAATTCAGACCTGCGGTTTGCTGAGCTTTCTGATCGGACCGCGGGTATCAGAAGCTTTATTATGCCTATTCAGGCTCGTCTATCTATGGGATCCCCCGCCCGCCTCCCTTTGAATAATCGTTGGTGGCCAGTGGGTATACCAGGGTGTCAGCACATTGCTGACACCCTGGTATAAACGGCTGACATCTGTGATGCGATGTCAGCCGTTTAACCCTTTCCATACTGCGGTCCGTACAGACCGCGGTATGAATAAGGTTAACAATAAGAGGGGGCTTCCTCCCTCTCCCATCGGGGGGCTGCTGTTCCTTTGCAGCCCCCGGACAGAATGCGGTGAAAGAGGGAGGGAGCCCCCCTCCTTACCCTTACCCATGTGCGCAGTTGTGGCTACAACTGAGCAGACGGGGAAGGTTCCCATGGCAACAGGACGCCTTCTCAGGCATCCTGCTGTCCATGGTCCTAAACAGATCTGTGCTAAAGGCATAGATCTGTTCAGACAAAGTGTAAGTAAAATACAGTACAAAACACTATATAGTGTACTGTACTGTATTATACAGACATCAGACCTACTGGATCTTCAAGAACCAAGTGGGTCTGTGTAAAAAAAAAAAAAAAGAAAGAAAAATGTAAAAATCAAAAAACACATTTATCACTGATTAAAAATGAAAAAAATAAAATAAATTCCCTACACATGTTTGGTATTGCCACATCCGTAACGACCTGATCTATAAAATGGCCATGTTACTTTACCCGAACGGTGAACGCCATAAAAATAAAAGATAAAAAACTATGATGAAATTTAAATTTTGCCCACCTTACTTCCCTAAAAAGGTAATAAAAGTGATCAAAAAAGTCGTATGTACGCCAAAATTGTAACAATCAAACCGTCATCTCATCGCGCAAAAATCATACCCTACCCAAGATAATGACCCAAAAACTGAAAAAACTATGGCTCTTAGACTATGGAAATACTAAAACATGATTATTTTTTTTTAAATCCTTGTGTAAAACTTACATAAATAAATAAAAAGTATACATATTAGGTATTGCCGCGTATATAAATATAAATATATATATAAATAATTTTTTATATATATTTTTAGCGTGTATACACATACATAAAGACATTTATATATTGTGAGAATAAACCCCGGGTGCTGTCATGGGCTTATGGAAAAGTGATTACCGGTGAGTGTAATCTTAAATTTCCCTTACGCCCATGACAGCACCCTTGAGAGACGACTAGAATAGTAATCCTTTTAGGGGGGGGGGAGGGGACTACTGCCTGGAGGACTTTACTACCAAAAGCTAGCTGCCTAGGTCTAGTCTGTAATGACGAAAAAAGGTACACGGAGACTGGCATGTGGCTGCTCTACAAATCTGTTCTAAGGAAGCATCAGCCCTCTCTGCCCAAGAAGTAGAAACTGATCTGGTGGAATGAGCACCAAAACCTTCCGGGGGATGTTTTCCCGGCTGAAGAATAGGCCAAAGTAATAGCGCTTACAATCCATCTGTGGATTAGGAGAGGCTGAGAGACCCTTGTTTTTTAACCACTCATATGAATAAAAAGCTTAGAGGTTGTCCTCCCTGGATATTACTAGTCAATGTAATGGGAAAGACATCTTTTTACATCTAAGCAATGGAGTTTATTCTCTTTTCATTATTTGGATTTTGGCACAGAGAGGGAAGGACAATGTCCTATGTTCTATGCAACATAGAAACTACCTTTGGCAGAAAGGAAGGGTCTGGATTAATAAGTACCCTGTCATCCAAGATGTTAGTATAAGGTGGGGATGTTGAAAAGGCTGAGGTGATCGCCACCAGGAAGGCAGTTTTAAAGGAAAGGAGTCTTATAGGTAAGTCTTGTAACGGTTCAAAGGGAGGCTCCATGAGGCTAGTGAGGACTAAGTTGAGGTCCCAGGGGAGGACCGAGGGTCCGAGTATCGGTCTAACTCTGCTGATCTCTTTAAAAAAAAAATATATATATATATATATATATCTCTTAACCCAGGGAGTCAAAAAAGGTACTTATGGCAGATACCTGTACCTTGAGAGTGCTAGGCCTCAAATTCTTTTCATGACCGGCTTGTAAAAAATCTAAGAACTTACACATAGGGGGAGGGTTTATAGGATTCACCGGATCCTTATCAAATTTTTGTAAGGTCTTCCAAATTCTGAGGTAAATTGAGAAGGTAGCCTCCTTTCTGCAAGATAGCAAGGTGGAAACTACTTTCTTGGAGAGGCCTCTACTTTTTAGGATTTCCTCCTCAAGGGCCATGCTGCTAGATGCAACTGTTTTACATTCGGATGGACGACAGGGTCTTGAAACAAAAGATCTAGGAGAAGGGTCTTCTAGGGAGAGTTTCCTCAACCAGGTTCTTCGGGGCCAAAATGGAGCAATCAGGATCACTCTCGTTCGTTCTTGTCTTAATTTTTGAAGAAACCTTGGAAGGAGTCTTAGTGGAGGAAAAGTGTAGAGTAGCTGATTCAGCCAATGGAGGGAGAAGGAATCTATCCCCGTTGGTGAGTCTTTTGACCTGAGGGAAAATAAAAAGTTGGCATTTTCTGTTCTCCCTGGTTGCAAACGAATCTAGTTGCGGACGACCCCAGAGGAGAGTTATTTGGTTGAATATTTTTTGATTCAGACACCATTCCCCCTGGACCAGTGTGTTTCTGCTTAAGAAATCTGCTACCTTGTTTTCCATTCCCTTTAGATGTACCGCCTTGATACAAAATAAGACTTTCTGATTTGGTTCCTCCTTGTCTGTTCAAATAGGATACGACTGTGGTGTTGTCCCAAAAAAATCTTTAGAGCTTTCCCCTGAAGTAAAGGAAGAAATTATTTTAAGGCAAGAAGAACTGCTCTCAGTTCTCTCATGTTTTGAGAGTCTTGACTCTCCTCCTTTTTTAATACCCCTTGTTGTAAGTTTCCCTGACAATAGGCCCCCCAGCCGAAAGGACTTGCATCCGTGGTCAGGGTTCCGAAATTCTGTTGATTCCAAGGGAGACCTTGGGACAGATTTAAAAAGGATTCAGCCACCAGCGTAAAGATTAAATTACCTGAGGGGTGAGTGGAAGTGGTGCATCCAGCGGAAAAAGGGCACCCTGCCATTCTTTCAGGATTTGCCATTGGAGGGGTCTGGAGTGAAGCTGACTCTAATTGACCGCCGGTATGGTGGAAGTCATTCTGCCCAACACCGCCATTGCCTGCCTGATAGTACGGTTCTTTGCCACCATCAGGGATTGAACTCCACTTGAGTCCAGGATCATTCCTAGAAAAACACATTTTTCGGAGGCTATTAGTTGCGATTTTCCCCAGTTGGTGCCAACCGAGTTTTTCTAGGATCCGCACCACCTCTTTGAGATGCAAGTCCAGACGTTTCTTTGACTCTGCCACCACCAAAAAATCATCTAGATTTAGAATTACTAGAATGTCTCTCTTTCTCTCATGTGGGCCATGACTTCTGCCATTACTTTTGTGAAGAGTCTGGGAGCCTGAGAAATTCCGAAGAGCCGTATATTGGAAGTGATAAATCTGATTCTCTATTGAAACTGCGACACAGATATTTTTGATAGTCTGCGTGAATTGGGATGTGGTAAAATGCATCTCATATCTATTGTGGCCATGAAACAGCCCTCGAATAGAGGTTTTAAAACTGACTGGATTTACTCCATGCTGAACTTCTTGTAAGAGAGAAACTGATTTAGACCTTTTAAATGTATAATTGTTCTGAACGTGCCTTCTGGTTTGGGAACCAGAAAAATGAAGAATAGAAACCTTTTCCTTTCTCTGACTCTGGTACTGGAACAAGGACATTTTTCTCTAAAAAAGAGAAAGAATCTTCTGTTGCAAAGCTAGGTTTTTTACCGAATCTCTTAAGATATTTGTGACTTTGAATCTCTCCGGTGGGCGAGAGACAAACTCTAGACGAAAACCTTCCCTTATAATGCCCAAAATCCAGAGGCTTGAGGAGATTTCCTCTCAAGCGTGAAGGAAATGAGAGAGTCTGATCGCCCACAGGAGAGAAACCGTAATTGTTGAGTGGGTCTGGAACCTGAGGAAGATTGGGAATTGAACAGGAAACCCTCATCTTTCCTATTTTTATTTCCTGCTCTGAAATCCTTTCTTTGCCCCTTATAAAATTCCTTTTTGTTCTTCTGAAAAAACAAACAAAAAAAAAAACCGTTGCTTTTTGGGGGGTCTGGAGACAGGGAATCCTTTTTTATTATCGGACGCCTTATACAAAAGGTTATCTAAAACAGACCCAAAAAGATAATCGCCCTGAAAAGGTATGGCACTAAGTTTATTTTTAGATCTTGTGTCTCCAGACCATCATTTGAGCCAGATAGCTCTCCTTGCTGAGTTAGAGAGTACGGCTGAGCTAGCATTCAATTTCAGCGCATCTGCTGAGGTGTCTGAAATGAAATCAACTGCTTTAAGAATAGTGGGAAAAACAGCTAGCAATTGATCTCTCAGGGTTTTATTTTGGATACAAGATTCCAATTCTTGCAGCCATAATTTTAAAGATCTAGCGGTGAATGTGGCGGCAATATTCGACTTGAAGGCCTGAGCTGAGGTCTCCCAAACTTTTTTGAAGTAAACATCAGCTCGTCTATCCATGGGATCCTTAAGTGTGCCAAGGTCCTCAAATGGTAAGGCCGACTTTTTTGAGTTTTTAGCAACTGGTGCATCCAGTTTAGGAGGCCTGTCCCAATTAGCAGAGTCCGCCTCATCAAAAGGATATTTCCTTTTTACATTTTGTGGAAAAAATAATTTTTATAAGATTTTTTCCACTCCTTTTGGATCAGGAACTTGATGTTTTCATTTACGGGAAAAACTCTGGATTTTCTCTGTCCTAGATCGCCGAACATAATATCCTGAATGGATTTCGGATCTCTGGATTCATCAACTTTCATCGTAGCACGGTTGCTTTTAGTAAAGCCTCCGTATTATCAGGTGAAAAAAGTGGCCTGCCAGTGGTTTCCTCATCCTGCGACGAGTCCAAACTATCTAAGATTTCACCTAGCTCATTTCCTTCTGACGAATCGAAATCTGACGTTTTAGTAGCCATGCCTTGTTTGCCCGAGATTACGGAAGGGAGGCTATTTTTAAATACGTTCATGGAATCAGATACTTCCGATTTCACCATCTCTCTAATACTTTGAAGTAGGGATGGGGACTTCTCTTCCACTACTTTGTCGACACAATGTTGACATAACATCTTTGGCCAAGAGGGGGCGAGCTTCTTTTTACACATAGCCTTTCTAGGCCCCTCTTTTATTGTCTAAAAATCAAGAAAAGAAAAAAAAGAACGCCTTAGCATAACAGAGAAAATAAAAAAAAGACTGGGGACCCTTACCCCACCAGGAGTACCCGTCTGACTTCATGACCCTACTGCAGCTCAGCACGCTGGCCACTCTCATCCTCCATAGCAGATACAGGATAGAGCGTTTTCCAGAGGAGAATTCGGGCCCTCTGTAGGCTGGCTGGCCTGCTTCTGACTGTGCGCTTCAGGGAGTATGGAATCCCTCGGTCGGATCCCTGCTGGTGCTTGCTGCAGCCTTTTAGTAGGGAATTAAATTCCTACTTCCAGAACGCAAGCTGCGTGCGTTCCAAACACCGGAAGTTATATTGGGCACATCCGGTTCTCGCGTGTCTCACGAGATTTCGGCCCTCTCGGACGCCCGTACCAATTAGGATGAAGAAGAGGGAGGCCCCGACCCCCTGAACACTGCCAGGAAGCGCCAGCGTGCTGGACGCACCTCACAGTGCGACCCGACTGCAGCAGAGCACCAGCACAAGAAATTCCAGGACCCCAGAAACCAGCACCAGACTTACTCCAGTGGCTCCTAGAGGAGGCTTACGCCGGACCAGGTAACCCCTCTCCACCACAATACGGGGCCCTGCAGCCTAAATCTTTTGCTCTCCACAAGGCCGTCCTATCCCTAGGACAGGAAACAGGAACTGGTGGTCTAGGGGCCATGCTCCTCCTTAAGAGCTCTTCACGAAAGTTCCGGTTTCCTGTCCTGGATAGAGGCGGTCTCTCAAGGGTGCTGTCATGGGCGTAATGGAAATACTATATTATGTACAGGTAATACCGATTCCACTGCCTAGATCTTTCTTTACACACCTGAGGAAAACACTCACCAACTTATTATGGAATGGGAGACGACCTAGACTGTCAAGCCCAGGTGGTACAGACAGTTATATACTTATATTACATGGCCATCCAAAGCCTAAGGCCTCTTTCACACAGGCGTTGCGTGTGAGAGCCGAATGGGATGCGGGTGTGTCGCGGGAAAATTGTGCGATTTTGCCTGCGAGTGAGGTGAGTTTTGTATGCGATTGCGTGGCGTTATTCAGGTTTTTTTCACGAGAGTGCAATGCATTTTGCACGAGCACAAGAAAAAAACTGAATGTGGTACCCAGACCCAAACCTAGACTTCTTCACTGAAGTTCGGGTTTGGGTTAGGTATTCTGTAGATTTTAATATTTGCCCTTATAGCATGGTTATAAGGGAAAATAATAGCATTCTTAATACAGAATGCTAAGTAAATTAGGGATGGAGGGGTTTAAAAAAAAAAATTATTTAACTCACCTCTTCCACTTGCGCTGCCCAGCTAGTCTTTTCTCTTCTTCTTTAAAGACCTGGGAGGAAAAGGACCTTTGGGAACGTCACCAAAGGACCTTGATGGACCATGTGATGAGCGCAGAGACGGCACCAAAGGTCCTTTTTCTCCCAGGTTCTCAAAGAAGACGAAAGAAGACGAGCCGGACAGCGCGAACATGTAGATGAGGTGAGTTTAATTTTATTTTTTTTAACCCCTCCATCCCTAATTTACTTAGCATTCTGTATTAAGAATGCTATTATTTTCCCGTATAACCATGTTATAAGGGAAAATAATGTAGATCGGGTCCCTATCCGATAGTCTCCTAGCAACCATGCGTGAAAAATCGCACCACATCCGCACTTACTTGCGATTTTCACGCAGCCCCATTCACTTCAATAGGGCCTGCATTGCGTGAAAAACACACAATATAGATCTTGCTGCGATTTTTAAGCAACGCACAAGTGATGCGTGAAAATCACCGCTCATGTACACAGTCCTATTGAAGCAAATGGGTCCGGATTCAGTGTGGGTGCAATGCGTTCACCTCACGCATTGCACCTGCGCGGAATTCTCGCCCATGTGAAAGGGGCCGAAGCATCTTCGAATGGATATGTAACCCTCCAGGTAGGTTACACATATCCATAGAACAATCAATTACTAACATACCACTACGCTCCCTGGTATTAGCACGAATGCATAGGTCAGATCTCCCTAAAGCTATTTCCAATTCAATAACCCAAAATACCGTGAAGCTATGGTTTACAGGACCTGCGACAACCCTGCTTACAAACCCATTGACCCCCTTACTACAAGTTAGAGATGTAATGTGGGACTTGTCCTCGGAGTTTAGGTCATCGCTATGAAAGGCTTGTAAACATAAGTAAACAACATTATGGGAAATACTAAGGGGAAATATAGATCAACTAGAAACCACAGATCAATTGGTTTACCAAGATCTCACCCATTTTCAGAGAACCCACCTGATACATATTAATAAAATACAGACACCAGATGATCCCACATACACTAGCTTTGAGAAGATGGTAATGGATTCTAGAGAAGCTATCAAGAAAATATCCCAACTATACACATCTCTTCTCCATACAGGATGGTTAAGCAAACCAGCTTCCATTGTCAAATAGGAAGAAGACCTAAAAATAACATTTTCAGATGAAGACGTAAAATATTTACTGGCGTCCGTCTGCAGGAAAATTATTACAAAATACTCACCAGGTGGTACTACACCCCCCGGAAAGACTACATAAAATGTTTCCAGCATCCTCTCCAACATGTTGAAGGCGTTTAAGGAGCATGGGAACCTTTTATCATGTATGGTGGACATGTCCGATGCTTGTCCCATTTTGGACCATAGTGTATGAAACATTAGCCAAATTGCATAATAGGATGATCCCATGTCAGCCACAGATGTGTTGCTGGGTATGTTGGCTCCACCATACAACTCCAACTACGAGAGCCGCCTACACCAGCATGTGTTAGCAACGGCGAGATTGTTAATAGCTCAGTACTAGAAGACAACCGCAACCCCGCAATTGTCACATTGGCTTGTTAATGAAAAAACTGACAGAAGAGAAAACTAAAAAATGTAACATAAAATGGTATCATCCAGTGAAGGAGAAGAATCTGTGGGTCTTCTCTGCTTTACTTAGTGGTCACTACTCACCTGGGCGGTTATCTGTAGGAATGTCCTCTGTACTCTGCTCATCACCCCTCACATATGTCTCTGTAGGATTAATATTGTACAGATCTTCACCCGGATTCACAAGCTGTGAAAGAAATATTGTAGAAGTTGACGGTTGGAGAAGTCGTGTGGAAGGTTTTATATGACCTGAAAAGACAACCAAAAATGACCGGACAGCAGGAGTTATCTGACCCAAATATCTGCAGGTCTCCTGTATAAATCCAATCTGATTGCTTCGTTATTACAACCAGTTTGCAATGCAGGGAGAGTAGCCCTTATATTCCATCCCTAACATTACATTGTGTGTATATACCATTACATTGTTTGTGCACCTGTTGCCCTTGCTGGCCGCCCCAGGACTGTGAAGCCGGTAACCCAAAGTTCTTTCGGTCCATGGCTTGTTTACCTCCTCGGAATGGGTATAATCATCTGCTCTGCTGCAGCCAATGACTGGAAGCAGGTGACCATGCCTGTGTCGGCGAGGAAGCAAACAACATTTATTGGAAGATGGACACAGCAGCTGGCACACATAACCAGAGCTGAGGGTAGCAGGTACGTATGACTCTTTCCATATGGAGGCTGCGGGCACAAGTGAAAAGTTACTTATTCCTGAACAAACCCTTTAATACTGTCTTCCTGTTCTGTCTACCAGTTTTGGGATGACTGCAGGCATGAAGATACTGTACCTAGTATAAGGGACAGGGGAGAAGACAGGAGAGGTGAGAACGGATTATCTATCACCACTAGATCACCCTGATTATCACTGTCTATAGTATAAGGACAGGAGAGGTGAGAACTGATTATCTATCACCACTAGATCATCCTGATTATCACTGTCTATAATATAAGGACAGGAGAGAAGACAGGAGAGGTGAGAACTGATTATCTCTGTCTATAGTATAAGGACAGGAGAGAACACAGTGGTGTAACTAGAGTTCTAAGGGCCCCAGGGCAAACTTTGGATAAGGTTTCCCCCTCCCCATAATAAGTTTGAATGGGTTGTAGTACCCTGTCACTGATCACTACACAAACTCGCAGCGTCTAAACCTCTATAGCTATAAAGTCCCTGTAAAGCCCCCTACGGTGTCCTAGTAGTTAAATGTCCCCTTATAGTGGACCCAGCAATAATAATGCTCTGGTTGTGTTACCAGTATTAAAAATACCTCTGACAGTGTCTTCAGTAATAGTAATGCCCCCCATACTTCCCCCAGTCCACAATCCCATCCTCTTTGTCCTCAGTAATAATTTAGCACTTTTAATGAGCCAGGGAGAACTGTGGCCAACTACTACTACTCCTGGCCGGTACTGATACCGCTGCTACCACCCACATTCTAACTCTAGGAGGACGAGGCATGGGTCTTTCGTTTTGTACTCTCCCATTTTCCAGACATATTATTATGAGGCCTATAAATGAAAAGTCAGGGGTTCAGTACACAGATCATTAAACAGTACTAGCAAAATTGCAAGTGTGTTTTCTGTAATTTAAAGACAAAGGCACAATTATAGAGTCATTAAACTTTTCTTTCACTCAGATGGACTGTGTAAGTGCATAGTTATAACTGTTCTTTTTTTTACCAATTTTCTTTTTTAAAACCTTAAGTTACTTATTGCCAGCACAGCACCCCAAATAGCATTCTGCTGCTATGCTGAGCAATTGCACATTACTAGAAGGGCCTTATATTCATGTTATCTTACTAATGTACTTCATTCACCGGTTCCGTTCTCTTCCCTGCGTAAATTCTACACAAAGATCATGTGGTCCAGTCCCTGAACTTGTCATCCACTGCCCGTACCAAATACATTTAGTCTCCGTCGCCAAGGACTCTGTAGACGATTTTTAAACTAGTGTCGGTGGCTCTACCGTGGAGGGCTCGTCCCCGCTATGGTCACATGTTTCCAGTTCCATGCGGTCACATGGTATAGATACAGTTGAAGCAGTCCAGGTATACCATGTGACCGCAGCAGGGACGAGCGCTCCACGGTAGAGGGGATCTTGACAAATACTGAATGAGAGGATTGATAACCCAGAAAATAGTCCCTGTACAGGGTCACCCTTATTGAGATAAAACATAACTTTTACGATTTATGCTAAAAGGAAATACAAGTGTCATCCATTAGAACTATGGGGGTCCCGCTGTCCCTATTATGTTATGGTGTACAGATCACGTATATCACCTGATAGGATATTGGAGTGAGGTGTTGGCTCAAAGTGCACATGAAATTCTGGTGGGGGGGTGGGGTTGATCCACAAGTATTTTAGGGTGAATATATAGGTATCTAGATTACCCAATATGTCCCAGGTCTAGTGGTCTCTGTGTGGTCTGGCTGCAGGATACCTACTGGATTCTCCCAAAATAGTGGAGAACTCAATTTAGTGAATACTCGCTTTAGTGAGGAGTCATACATAGTGGAGAGTGTCCACTCCGGAGGTCTCCCCTTACTCCTTTTCTACACCCCTAAGCGGGGGAAGGAGGGGAAGTAGGTACGTTCAGATCACACATACACACTGCTATCAGAACCTAAGTCTGGAGAGAGATCTCCTCCACGGCTGGGGTCTCCACTTGCTCTTTTCCTACACCCCTAAGCAGATGAATTTTTGCTAAATTCTTACTGAATCCGATCAGTAATAATTTCAGGGACTTATTGTTTAAGTATGTGCTTTCCCAGGTTATTGGATAATGTAGGAATGAGATCTTCAGCAGCATGATATGTTTAGGGAGATACAGAAGACAAGGAGGAGTAGCTGGTGGGGAGGGAGCTCTCCAGAGGGATCTGATAAATGATGCTGTGATCCTGTAGTTCACAGGACATCAGTGTGACCAGCGTGACAGTGGGCTGGGGACACAGCTTTTTTTTTTTACATTTAGAAAAAATATAATAAGGGCTCATTCAGACTGCCGTATGCTGTCCACAAAAATGCAGATCCGTTTTTTTGCGGATTAGATGCTGTCCCATTCACTTCTATGGGGTCCTTTTCTACCATTGCACGGCTCAACATAAAAATTAAACATGTCCTATACTGGTCCGTAAAAATCAGGACATGGCCCTATTGAAGTCTATGGATCAGCAAAAAAATGGAATGCAATCCGTTTTTTTTTAGGACATGCTGAACTGTCCGCAAAAAAAAACGGATCCGCATATGGCTGTCTAAATGAGCCCTTTAAAGCAGATTAAAAAAAATTATAATACTTTAGGAGCTTTACTCTTTATTCTCAACACCTCTGCTTGCCTGTCAGTGAATGAAAACCTCTCTTTGCTCTCAGAGGGAGGAAAGATTGCCCAAATTCTAAAGCTGCTAGCTGTGTGACTGTGGCTGGACATTCAGTCTGCGAATATCACCTTGAAGGTTTCCATTCACTGACAGTGTTGTAGCCATTTTGCAATTCTAAGTCGCATTGGCGACCATTTTGATCACAATCTGGAGCATTGTGTACGGATGCATCTGAGCATCTAGAAAATTGCTGGTGAGTTGAGGTTCTATGTGCCGATACAAATAATCCTATACTGCTTTCCCAATGGTTCCCTGGCCCTGGGGGCTTCACTATTGGCTGAGAAAGCAAAAGGCGGGAGCAGGATTACAATAAAATGTGGCAGGTCCTTGAGCTTCCCCTTAGCACAACCCAAACTCCCCTGATGAAGCCAGCGCCCTGGTGAAACATGTAGGAGGGTTTCCTCCTGGGCATCCTTTTTAGGCAGGGAACCGCCATTCTACTGCTGGCACGGGATAGTGCTTACTAACAGACAGACCTACAGAATCTACCTCCTGATGGAAGGGTGTGTGTGGGCAACTTTAGAAAACTGCTGGCGAGTTAGAATTACTGTATTTTTCGCTTTATATGACGTAACTGATGATAAGACCAGGTCTTTTTAGGAGAAAATTAAGAAAAAATATATTTTTACTAAATGGTGTGCTTTTGAACTAATGGGGGGGCAGTTCAGTTAGGGATCTGTGGAGGGCAGCTGTCACGGCTGAGGATGGGGGAAATCCTCAGCCGTGCGATGATGTAAGATGTCCGGTCGCTACTAGGCCAGGACCACAGAATTAGGGAGCAGGTCACCTCCTAATGCGTCCCTAACGCTGACCCTGTCTCCTGTCTGCATGAGCCGACCTTGATGGTAGGAGGGCTCATACGCTGGAACCTTATAGTCCCTACAAGCCCTCAAGTCGGCCCTGAACTAGAGACAGAGTAAGACAACCCACTCCTCCTAGACACGGAGGAGCAGGAGTCTCACTGGCCAAGCAGCATGAAGAAAGGGTACATAAACAGGTCTATGGATAAGACAGGTGAACCCACACAGTTCCACACCTACCTGTCTCAGCCTAGCTGACTGGATCCCTGTGCTGGCATGCTGAAGATCACCACGCATCCACACACAGGGACCCAGATCCATAGCTGCACTAAAACACAAGGAAAGATGGGACATCAACAACACATCAAAGGAAATAAACTTATGACCGGAAGGGTGGCCCTTACAAGAAGGATGGAATCCACAGGAGGCTGCTTCAGCCAAGCATGACTGAAAGCAACCTACTGAGCTGTGCTCCAGACACAGGCTTTATAGGGCAAAGTGGCCACACCCACTGGTCAACCACACCCAGTGACACAACACACACACTGGGAAGGAAGTTAACCCTTCCAGCACACAGAATAACGTTATAGGGAGGGGGGGGATCTGTGGAGGGCAGCGTTATAGGGAGGGGGGGGATCTGTGGAGGGCAGCGTTATAGGGAGGGGGGGGATCTGTGGAGGGCAGCGTTATAGGGAGGGGGGATCTGTGGAGGGCAGCGTTATAGGGAGGGGGGATCTGTGGAGGGCAGCGTTATAGGGGGGGGATCTTTGGAGGGCAGCGTTATAGGGGGGGGGGGATCTGTGGAGGGCAGCGTTAGAGGGGGGGATCTGTGGAGGGCAGCGTTATAGGGGGGGAATCTGTGGAGGGCAGCGTTATAGGGGGGGGATCTGTGGAGGGCAGCGTTATAGGGGGGGGGGGGATCTGTGGAGGGCAGCGTTATAGGGGGGGGATCTGTGGAGGGCAGCGTTATAGGGGGGGATCTTTGGAGGGCAGCGTTATAGGGGGGGGGGGGGATCTGTGGAGGGCAGCGTTATAGGGGGGGGGGATCTGTGGAGGGCAGCGTTATAGGGGGGGGGGATCTGTGGAGGGCAGCGTTATAGGGGGGGGGATCTGTGGAGGGCAGCGTTATAGGGGGGGGGGGGATCTGTGGAGGGCAGCGTTATAGGGGGGGGGGATCTGTGGAGGGCAGCGTTATGGGGGGGGGGGGATCTGTGGAGGGCAGCGTTATGGGGGGATTCGACCCCATAAAATTGGGCCCTAGTCATAGCCATCACATATAAAGTGTATCCAGCAGCCCCCAGCAGTGCTGCTTTGCTAAACTTGCAGTAATCCCTTATCTGTAAGCAGTACTCGCCATTGATTAATGAAGTGTGCGGGGCCGAAGCGTGACTGAGTAAGTGACGTGCGCTGCCGGTCTGCCCGCTGCATGCATGGCGAGTACTGCTTACAGATAAGGGATTACTGCTAGTTTATATGTGATGGCTACTCTTACCCTGATAACGCCCCTGTGTACATGTCACTGGTACATCGCAGGCCGCTATGCCTATGCAGCACAGCCTGCGATGTGCCGGCCATGTAATACTGCTGTATTCGCTTTATAAGACGCACGGCCATATCCCCCCTACCCACTTCTGGGGGGGGGGGGGGGGAGTGTGTCTTAGAAAGCAGAAAATACAGAATATGTGCTGATGAAAATAATCATATACAGCTTTTCCATTAATCAACTGCCAATATTATATTATACTCTATACAAGTAAGAAGGGTGACTTGCATCTAGATGTGCTAGAATGGAATCCGTGGTGTGGCCTTGGTACTGCCACCCTAGACTACAAAACCCTTAAAGATAATGATGCATTTATCTCCTGATGTTCATGTTCAAGCTGACAATCCGAGCACAACTATGATTGACCATTTGTATTATTCAATGGTCCCAGCCGAGGAAATCTCAGAAAACTGTTGTGCCACTCTTGTGCAGCCACTAAAGGTCTGCAGCAGTTCACAGAGGAGGCCATCTTAAAAGTCTCCATAGGCAGAAAATTGTTAGAAGAACCAGACAACATGTAATGTCTATGGTCAGCTGTAATCCTGCCATATCCATCTTTCTCATTATACAAGGATAAAACATATAATACTGGTGGAGAAAACAAGACTGAAGACAAGATCTTCACAGCCTTCTACAGATCATAGAGGACATTTCATGAGACCTTATCTCCATCTACCTGATCATCCTGTGGGACATTGTGATGTTCTTCTGGACCATCCTGTGGAAGCAGAGGACTGGGACATCTCTCTGGTGTTCTTCTCTCTTCCTTAACTGTAGGAAACACATCCAGTGACTGAATTCATCCCTTACATACAGATAATGAGAGGACGTGTGTATTTAGTCATGTCTATTACCTGGTGATGTGAGCGACCGGTGATCCTCCATCATGATGTCCTTGTACAAAACTGCTGGCGAGTTAGAATTACTGTATTTTTCGCTTTATATGACGTAACTGATGATAAGACCAGGTCTGTTTAGGAGGAAATTAAGAAAAAAATATATTTTTACTAAATGGTGTGCTTTTGAACTAATGGGGGGGCAGTTGAGTTAGGGATCTGTGGAAGGCATCGGCCCAACGGGAAATTTCCCTGTAAGGTCTATGGCCAATCCACCCCTGGTGGCTGGGGAGGGGATGATGTTATTTACATGGGGCTGAGAAATTATAATTTTTGAGGACACTAAGGCCCCTTTTTCACACAAGCGATATGGCCTAAAATCTATATTGCGATATAATTTGAAGCATGTGCGATAACGATATATATCGCGATATATTATTTTCCATATTTGGAGGAGGGGGTTAAACTTTTTTTTACCTTTTATTTACTAACTATTAGCCCCCTTAGGGACTAGAACCCTTGTCCTATTCCTTCTAATAGAGCTCTATCAGGGTGAATAGGAGCTCACACTCTCCCTGCTGCCCTGTGCATAGTACACACAGCAGCAGGGAGCTTACCATGGAGAGCTTCAGTAGTGTCCTGGCTGCCATGGTAACCGATCGGAGCCCCGCGATTACACTGCTGTTCATTTACTCATATGCACCTTTGTGCTGCTACTGACCTAGCGCATAGGTCTAATGTTCCACTATGGAACTAACATGATCTAAAGTGTCGCCCCACCGCATCAATATAAGGGTTTTAGTGTGTTGAACTTTGCGCATATTCTCAAATATTGAAAAGACTCAATAATGGAATGATCAGTGATTTTTCTCAGTCGGATAACTGGACCTAGTGTGTTGGAGGTATTGGACTCCAGTTACCTCTCAGCTCTGCGCTGTTGCTGCTGGTTTTCTATTCATTGGACCTAAGCTGCCACCTAGCATCAGCTGCCCAGTATTGTCGTCCACTTGCCACCTGCGGCTATATTTATTGCTGCTTTTTATCATCATATTCACATGAATTTTTGCCATCTTAGTCAATTATTCCTGCGCATTGTGTATTGTATTTTTATTAGTTAATAACCCTTTTATGTATGTGCCCATAACCTCAATAATTAAACGTAGTGACCACATTTCCTCAGGTGTGCCCAGCCATTTTTACATATATTTATTGGTTTGGGTAAAAGTTATAGCGTTTACAAACTATGGTACAAAAATGTGAATTTCCGCATTTTGAAGCAGCTCTGACTTTCTGAGCACCCGTCATGTTTCCTGAGGTGCTAGAAAGCCGGGATAGTATAAATACCCCCCAAATGACCCCATTTTAGAAACAAGACACCCCAAAGTATTCGCGGAGGGGCATGGCGAGTTCATGTACGATTTAATTTTTTTTCACAAGTTAGCGGAAAATTACACTTTCTGAAGAAAAAATAATAATAATAATAAAGTTTCCATTTCTGCTAACTTCTGGCAAAAAAATAAAAAAAATCTCCCACAGACTCACTATGTCCCTCAGTGAATACCTTGGGGTGTCTACTTTCCGAAATGGGGTCATTTGTGGGGTGTGTTTACTGTTCTGGCATTTTGGGCGGGGCTAAATTGTGAGCAACCCTGTAAAGCCTAAAGGTGCTCGTTGGAATTTGGGCCCCTTTGCCCACCTAGGCTGCAATAAAGTGTCACACATGTGGTATCGCCGTACTCAGGAGAAGCAGGGCAATGTGTTTTGGGGTGTATTTTTACATATACCCATGCTGGGTGAGAGAAATATCTCAGTAAATTGACAACTTTGTATAAAAAAAATTGTCATTTACAGAGATATTTCTAACACACAGGATGGGTATATGTATAAATACACCCCAAAACACATTGCCCTGCTTCTCCTGAGTACGGCGATACCACATGTGTGACACTTTTTTGCAGCCAAGATGGGCAAAGGGGCCCAAATTCCAATGAGTACCTTTAGGATTTCACAGAGGATTTTTTTCGCATTTGGATTCCGTGAGGGGGTACGGCGAGTTCATGTAAGATTTTATTTTTTGTCACAAGTTAGTGGAATATGAAACTTTGCAAGAATAAACAAAAAAATAATAATAATTTCCGCTAACTTGTGCCCAAAAAAAAAAAAAACTTCTATGAACTCGCCATGCCCCTCAATACTTTTTGGGTGGTTTGTTTTTAGCGTGGAATCGAGTATTGCAATTTTTTCATGGTATCGAGACTAGTGTGGAGCTGGTGAGTGTTCCTCTTACCTGGGCGGGGCGTGTCCTCCTCTTCCTCTGACAATCCTTCACCATGTAACATCAGGTGTTACTATTTCTATCACCATGTGCAGGAGTCAGGCTCCAGGATGTGCTGCAGGAGGAAGCAAAGGACCTGTGATGATGTCATGACCATGTGATCATGTGTGGGAGGAGTCAGGCACCAGGCTGTGCTGCAAGAGGAAGTAAAGGACCTGTGATGATGTCATGACCATGTGATCACGTGTGGGAGGAGTCAGGCTCCAGGCTGTGCTGCAGAAGGAAGTAAAGGACCTGTGAAGATGTCATAACCATGTGATCATATGTAGGAGGAGTTATGGAAATCACATGACCAAGTTTATCTGCTCTGTGTATGCAGGACAGGACTCTGTTGTGCAGTTTGTAATTCCAGTGTGTATGTAGTAGTGCTGTATGTGTGTGATGTTTATATGGATGAGCTGTGTGTGATGTATAAGTAGTTGGGCAGGGCTGTATTGTGTAATGGCTGTATAGCTGAGCTGTATGTGTGTGATGTGTTAGTAGTTGGGCAGGGCTGTATTGTGTAATGGCTGTATAGCTGAGCTGTATGTGTGATGTGTAAGTAGTTGGGCAGGGCTGTATTGTGTAATGGCTGTATAGCTGAGCTGTATGTGCAAGATGTATAAGTAGTTGAGCACGGCTGTATTGTGTAATGGCTGTATAGCTGAGCTGTATGTGTGTGATGTGTAAGTAGTTGGACAGGGCTGTATTGTGTAATGGCTGTATAGCTGAGCTGTATGTGTGTGATGTATAAGTTGTTGGGCAGGGCTGAATTGTGTAATGGCTGTATAGCAGAGCTGTATGTGTGTGATGTATAAGTTGTTGGGCAGGGCTGTATTGTGTAATGGCTGTAAAGCAGAGCTGTATGTGTGTGATGTATAAGTTGTTGGGCAGGGCTGTATTGTGTAATGGCTGTATAGCTGAGCTGTATGTGTGTGATGTGTAAGTAGCTGGGCAGGGCTGTATTGTGTAATGGCTGCATAGCTGAGCTGTATGTGTGTGATGTGTAAGTAGTTGGGCAGGGCTGTATTGTGTAAGGGCTGTGTAGCTGAGCTGTATGTGTGTGATGTGTAAGTTGTTGGGCAGGGCTGTATTGTGTAATGGCTGTATAGCTGAGCTGTATGTGTGTGATGTGTAAATAGTTAGGCAGGGCTGAATTGTGTAATGGCTGTATAGCTGAGCTGTATGTGTGTGATGTGTAAGTAGTTAGGCAGGGCTGTATTGTGTAATGGCTGTATAGTTGAGCTGTGTGTGATGTATAAGTAGTTAGGCAGGGCTGTATTGTGTAATAGCTGTATAGCTGAGCTGTATGTGTGTGATGTGTAAGTAGTAGGGCAGGGCTGTATTGTGTAATGGCTGTATAGCAGAGCTGTATGTGTGTGATGTGTAAGTAGTAGGGCAGGGCTGTATTGTGTAATGGCTGTATTGTGTAATGGCTGTATAGCTGAGCTGTATGTGTGTGATGTGTAAGTAGTTAGCAGGGCTGTATTGTGTAATGGCTGTATAGCTGAGCTGTATGTGTGTGATGTGTAAGTAGTTGGGCAGGTCTGTACTGTGTAATGGCTGTAAAGCTAAGCTGAGTGTGATGTATAAGTAGTTAGGCAGGGCTATATAGTGTAATGGATGTGTAGCTGAGCTGTATGTGTGTGATGTGTAAGTAGTTGGGCAGGGCTGTATTGTGTAATGGCTGTATAGCAGAGCTGTATGTGTGTGATGTGTAAGTAGTTAGCAGGGCTGTATTGTGTAATGGCTGTATAGCAGAGCTGTATGTGTGTGATGTGTTAGTAGTAGGGCAGGGCTGTATTGTGTAATGGCTGTATAGGAGAGCTGAAAGTGTGTGATGTGTAAGTAGTAGGGCAGTGCTGTATTGTGTAATGGCTGTATAGCAGAGCTGTATGTGTGTGATGTGTAAGTAGTAGGGCAGGGCTGTATTGTGTAATGGCTGTATTGTGTAATGGCTGTATACTGAGCTGTATGTGTGTGATGTGTAAGTAGTTAGCAGGGCTGTATAGTGTAATGGATGTGTAGCTGAGCTGTATGTGTGTGATGTGTAAGTAGTAGGGCAGGGCTGTATTGTGTAATGGCTGTATAGCTGAGCTGTATGTGTGTGATGTGTTAGTAGTAGGGCAGGGCTGTATTGTGTAATGGCTGTATAGCTGAGCTGTATGTGTGTGATATGTAAGGAGTTAGGCAGGGCTGTATTGTGTAATGGCTGTATAGCTGAGCTGTATGTGTGTGATGTGTAAGTAGTTAGCAGGGCTGTATTGTGTAATGGCTGTATAGCTGAGCTGTATGTGTGTGATGTGTAAGTAGTTGGGCAGGGCTGTATTGTGTAATGGCTGTATAGCTGAGCTGTATGTGTGTGATGTGTAAGTAGCTGGGCAGGGCTGTATTGTGTAATGGCTGTATAGCTGAGCTGTATGTGTGTGATGTGTAAGTAGTTGGGCAGGGCTGTATTGTGTAATGGCTGTATAGCTGAGCTGTATGTGTGTGATGTGTAAGTAGCAGGGCTGTATTGTGTAATGGCTGTATAGCTGAGCTGTATGTGTGTGATGTGTAAGTAGCTGGGCAGGGCTGTATTGTGTAATGGCTGTATAGCTGAGCTGTATGTGTGTGATGTGTAAGTAGTTGGGCAGGGCTGTATTGTGTAATGACTGTATAGCTGAGCTGTATGTGTGTGATGTGTTAGTAGTAGGGCAGGGCTGCATTGTGTAATGGCTGTATAGCTGAGCTGTATGTGTGTGATGTGTAA
This sequence comes from Bufo gargarizans, assembly GCF_014858855.1. Lineage (NCBI taxonomy): Eukaryota > Metazoa > Chordata > Amphibia > Anura > Bufonidae > Bufo > Bufo gargarizans. The sequence goes on along the minus strand of NW_025334622.1, from coordinate 138,706 downwards.
GTAGTTGGGCAGGGCTGTATGTGTAATGGCTGTATAGCTGAGCTGTATGTGTGTGATGTGTAAGTAGTTGGGCAGGGCTGTATTGTGTAATGGCTGTATAGCTGAGCTGTATGTGTGTGATGTGTAAGTTGTTGGGCAGGGCTGTATTGTGTAATGGCTGTATAGCTGAGCTGTATGTGTGTGATGTGTAAGTAGCTGGGCTGTATTGTGTAATGGCTGTGTAGCTGGGCACCGATGCCCAACCACTTATCTTTCAGGATGAGTACATGGGAGGACCATTGCAGCATGTCTCGGATGATGACGAAACACAGGTGCCAACTGCAGGGGCTTTCGAAAGTGTGCAGACTGACCAGGAGGGCAGGGGTGAAGACTGGGTGAAGACTGGGTGGAAGATGATGTGGAGGACAATGAGGTCCTCAACCCCACATGGAATCAAGGTCATTCGAGTGACCTTTGTAGTTCGGAGGAAGAGGCGGTGGTCGCACAGGGCCACCAGCACAGCAGAAGAGGGAGCAGGGTGCAAAAGCGGAGCGGCCATCCCCTAGACAGTACGCCTGCTACTGCCCACCGCAGCAAGGGACCGAGCACACCAAAGCCAGCTCCAAGGAGTTCCCTGGCGTGGCAGTACTTCAGACAAAGTGCTGACGACAAGACACGAGTGGTTTGCACGCTGTGTAATCAGAGCCTGAAGCGAGGCATGAACGTTCTCAACCTGAGCACAACCTTCATGACCAGTCATCCAAGTGCAAAGCACGAGCTGCAGTGGAGTAGACACCTCAAAAACCAAGAAAGGTCTCTGGCTCCTCCTGCTTCCTCCTCTGCTGCATCGTGGCCTCTTCATCCACCTCTGGAGTGACAGTGCCACCCCGCAAACAGAGGATCTGCCAGCAACACCGCCACCTGGGTCACCAAGCATCTCCACAATGTCCCACGGAAGCGTTCAGCTCTACATCTCCCAAACACTGGAGCGGAAGAGGAAGTACCCCCCTACCCACCCGCGATCCCTGGCCCTGAATGCCAGCATTTCAAAATGATTCCACAGTACGTCATGCCCAGCCGCCACTACTTTTCCAGACGAGCCATCCCTTCCCTGCACAACCAAGTAGGGGAAAAAAAATCAGGTGTGCACTGCGCAACGCCATCTGTGGCAAGGTGCACCTGACTACAGATACGTGGACCAGGAAGCACGGTCAGGGACGTTATATCTCCATAAGTGCACACTGGGTAAATGCAGTGGCGGCTGGGCCTGAGGCGGATAGCAGTTTGTCGCATGTCCTTCCACCACCTAGGATTGCAGGGAGCTTCAGTTTGCCTCCTGTTGCTTCCTCCTCCTACTGCTCTGCCTCATCATCCGGTCAGCGTAACACCTTCACCACCAACTTCAGCACAGCCAGGGGTAAACGACAGCAGGCAGTTTTAAAACTTACCTGTTTGGGGGACAAACCCCACACCGTGCAGGAGCTATGGACGGGCCTTGAACAACAGACTGGTGAGTGGTTGGTGCCAGTGAGCCTCGAGCCCAACCTAGTGGTGTCCGATAATGGGCAAAATCTTGTAGCAGCTCTTGGACTAGCCAGGTTGACGCACATCCCTTGCCTGGCGCTTGTGCTGAATTTGGTGGTGCAGAGTTCCCTCAAACATGACCCCGATATGTCAGAGCTGCTGCATAAAGTGCGGGCCGTCTGTGCGCGCTTTTGGTGTTCTCACCCTGCTGCTGCTCACCTGTCAGCGCTGCAGCATAACTTCGGCCTTCCCGCTCACCCGCGACGTGCCCACCAGGTGGAACTCCACCTTGCACATGCTGGACAGACTGTGCGAGCAGCAGCAGGCGATAGTGGAGTTTCAGCTGCAGCACGCATGGGTGAGTCGCTCTGCGGAACAGCACCACTTCACCACCAATGACTGGGCCTCCATGCGAGACCTGTGTTACTTGTTGCGCTTTTTCGAGTACTCCACCAACATGGCCAGTGCAGATAATACCGTTCTCAGTGCTACTATCCTACTTCTATGCCTCCTTGAAAAAACGCTGCTGGTGATGATGAAAGAGGATGTGACACAGGAGCAGAAAGAGCGATCATTTCGTAGGGTTTCCGGCCAGTCATTCACAAGTGGCTCTGAGGGTGGGTTCCTGCACCCACAAACTCCAGGTACACAATTGTCCAGACAGGGCACAGTTCTGGAGGATGACGAGATGGAGGAGGAGGAACCTTGTTCACAGGAGGGTGGCACCCAGACCAGCTCATGGCCATCACTGGTGCATGGCTGGGGAGATACAGAGGACACAGACGATACACCTCCCACAGAGGACAGCTTTTCGTTGCCTCTGGGCAGCCTGGCACACATGAGCGATTACATGCTGCAGTGTCTCTGCAACAACCGCCGAGTTACCCACATTCTAACTTGTGCTGATTACTGGGTGGCCACGCTGCTGAATCCCCGTTACAAGGACAACGTACCGTCCTTAATTCTGTAACTGCAGCGTGATCGTAAGATGCGCGAGTACAAGCGCACGCTGGTAGACGCCCTGCTGGTGGCATTCCCACCTGACAGCGGGGGCACAGTGGAAGCACAAGGCGAAGGCAGAGGAGGAGGTCGCCAACGCAGCTGGGGCGCCACCAGCACCTCAGAAGGCAGGGTTAGCATGGCCGAAATGTGGAAAAGATTTGTCAGCACACCACAACAACCAGCACCACCAGCTGATATGGAACGTCTTAGCAGGAGGCAGCATTTCACCAACATGGTGGAGCAGTATGTGTGCACACGCCTACACGTACTGCATGACGGGTCTGCCCCCTTCAACTTCTGGGTCTCCAAATTGGGCACATGGCCTGAGCTTGCCCTTTACGCCTTGGAGGTGCAGGCCTGCCCTGCAGCCAGTGTATTATCTGAACGTGTGTTTAGCACGGCCGGGGGCGCTATCACAGACAAGTGCAGCCGCCTGTCCACAGCCAATGTGGACAAGCTCACGTTCATTCAAATAATTCAGGCATGGATCCCACAGGACTTGTCCGTACCTTGTGCAGAATAGACATGTATACCGGCCTTACCCAGCCATTGTTATACTGCAGCACAATTGCTCATTCTTGTATTTTGGATATTTCACACCCTTTTGGAGTGTACCCTAATAAAAAAAAAAAAATTAAAACCAGTGTTGGCTACCTCGTCCTCCTCCACCGCTGCTTCCACCTACACCGTTACTTCCACCGCCTCCTCAAACTCCTACTTCATATGGACCTCCACCTCATAAATCAAAGATTTATTTATTTGTATGTATTTTATTTTGTCATTTCACTAATTTGGTTACATTTTCGGGTGAAATTAACCAATTTTTGGCTTTAATATACCCCTCCTCTACCTAGTTGACAGCTTAATAAATTTCACTAAATTTTTATTTTACATTTTTGGGTGACATAAAAAAAAAATTCTATCATAGACCCCTGCTCTACCTAGTAGACAGGTTAATAAATTTCACAAATTTTTTGTTACATTCTTGGGTTGACATTTTACAATTTTGGACGTGAATAAACCCCTGCTCTGCATAGGTGACAGGAACAGAATTTTTTTAAAATAATCTGTTCCATTGGTGGGTGACATTAACCCATTTCTGGTGATGAAAAACCCCTACTCTGCATAGGTGAGAGGGACTTAAATTTCTAAAATTCGCCTTTAAATTGGCCCTTTTATTCGATCCTTTTACGCTTCAATAATTTGTCCCACATTTCCACTGTATCATATTTAATTTGAAACAATTAACCTCCCTTGGATGTGGTCTCTCTTTCTCACGCTCCCTCTCCGGCGTGGAACCCCGATTCGCCGATAACCGTGATCAACATAGTAAGCTCAGAAAAGAACATCGAAAGTTGATAAAGAAGATATCCAAATGGATGGTGGACGTCACAGGGACGTGCGATCAGGCAGAAGTTATCTAGAGTCAACAAAGCGGCAGCAGGGCTCTCCTGGCTAACGTTTCCAAATCCAAAATACCCCAGTGACATTCCCTATAATTTTTTATTAATCATTCCAATAACAGGGCATCTTAAGAGTCCTGTATTGTTATTTATCGTCACTACCTCCCCGAGACGGGAGTGGGTAATTGCCACGCGCCCGCTCCTTAACTTGGAAGATTATACTTCAATACTTTGTTCCACATTTCCGCTCGATTACATTTAATTTCATCCATTTACCTCCCTTGAATGTGCTATCCCTTTCTCAGGCTCCCTCTCCGGCCTGGAACCCCGATTCCCCACCACCAGTAATCACCATGGTAGGTGCATAAAAGAACATTGAAAGTTAATAGAGAAGATATCCAATTGGATCGTGGACATCACGGGGACGTGCAACATGGTGGAGCAGTATGTGTGCACACGCCTACACGTACTGAATGACGGGTCTGCCCCCTTCAACTTCTGGGTCTCCAAATTGGGCACATGGCCTGAGCTTGCCCTTTATGCCTTGGAGGTGCTGGCCTGCCCTGCAGCCAGTGTATTGTCTGAACGTGTGTTTAGCACAACTGGAGGGGGTCATCACAGGTTATATTTCCAAATGTTTTGGGGTGTACCCTAATTAAAAAAAAAATTAAAACCAAAAAGCAGTGTAGGCTACCTCCTCCTCCTCCACCGCCGCTTCCACCTACACCGCCACATCCACCGCCTCCTCAACCTCCTACTCCATATGTACCTCGTCCTTCTAGATCAATATTTTTTATTTTTACGCATTTTATGTTATGCTCGCAACCCTCTAGCTCTTTCCATAAAATTTTTACAGCCATTTTAGTGCTCAAAAGTTCGGGTCCTGAACTCAAACTTTTTTGTGAAGTTCGGCCGACCCCAAACATCCAGGTGTCCGCTCAACTCTAGTGCAGAGTCCAACACTTGGAAAGGGAGGGACTGCAGAACCAGCAACTTGGACAGGAGCACATTCAGCTTCTGCGCCGTTGGATGAATGCGTGCATAATATTGTCTCTTGGCAATCGCTTCAGTGATCTATTGCTGATGGAATTACTGATGAGGAGGAGGAGGTGGAGCAGGAGCATCGGGACCAGCAGATGATGGGAAGGACAGACAGCTCCCTTCGGCTGAGGTTGTGGAGCCTTGACTGCCTGAAATTGGGTGCTGCGTGCCACTGGGTGATGCAGCAGACTGGACCACCACATCTGACCCACGGTTCTCCCAGGCCAGTTTATGGTGACGCTGCATATATTGACGCAGGCCCGTGGTGCCAACATTGGCACCCTGGCCACGCTTTACCTTCTGCCCACAGATTCTACATATGGCCATGCCAATGATTCAAGAACCGCTGGGTTGCTGGTCAAGACACGACCACTAGCTGTCACTGGGAGCTCAGGCCTCTGGAAGTGACCCCTGCTGCCATGCCCCCTGCTGCGACCTGTGCCTGCGCCAAACATTTACGCCTCTTTCCCTCCCCTGTGCAGGGCCTTGCACTTCTCGGTCTGACATCATGTTAGATGAAAGAAAGAAAGAAATAAAAAGGAAATTAAAACACCCCAAAAAACTGAAAATATATTTTTCTTTTGCCACTAAACACCCCCAAAAACTGCGAATATATCTATTTTTTTGTTTTGCCACTAATACACGGCAAAAAGGGCTTTAGAAGATATAACTGTACCGCTGAACGGCAATTAGGCCCTAGTTTTTTCCCACTTTTACACTACACAAGGCTTTTCAACATACAGGTCCTTTTTAAAAATTAGCATATTGTGATAAAGTTCATTATTTTCTGTAATGTACTGATAAACATTAGACTTTCATATATTTTAGATTCATTACACACAACTGAAGTAGTTCAAGCCTTTTATTGTTTTTAATATTGATGATTTTGGCATACAGCTCATGAAAACCCAAATTTCCTATCTCAAAAAATTAGCATATTTCATCCGACCAATAAAAGAAAAGTGTTTTTAATACAAAAAAAAGTCAAAACTTCAAATAATGATGTTCAGTTATGCACTCAATACTTGGTCGGGAATCCTTTTGCAGAAATGACTGCTTCAATGCGGCGTGGCATGGAGGCAATCAGCCTGTGGCACTGCTGAGGTGTTATGGAGGCCCAGGATGCTTCGATAGCGGCCTTAAGCTCATCCAGAGTGCTGGGTCTTGCGTCTCTCAACTTTCTCTTCCCAATATCCCACAGATTCTCTATGGGGTTCAGGTCAGGAGAGTTGGCAGGCCAATTGAGCACAGTAATACCATGGTCAGTAAACCATTTACCAGTGGTTTTGGCACTGTGAGCAGGTGCCAGGTCGTGCTGAAAAATGAAATCTTCATCTCCATAAAGCTTTTCAGCAGATGGAAGCATGAAGTGCTCCAAAATCTCCTGATAGCTAGCTGCATTGACCCTGCCCTTGATAAAACACAGTGGACCAACACCAGCAGCTGACATGGCACCCCAGACCATCACTGACTGTGGGTACTTGACACTGGACTTCAGGCATTTTGGCATTTCCCTCTCCCCAGTCTTCCTCCAGACTCTGGCACCTTGATTTCCGAATGACATGCAAAATTTGCTTTCATCCAAAAAAAGTACTTTGGACCACTGAGCAACAGTCCAGTGCTGCTTCTCTGTAGCCCAGGTCAGGCGCTTCTGCCGCTGTTTCTGGGGAATGCGGCACCTGTAGCCCATTTCCTGCACACGCCTGTACACGGTGGCTCTGGATGTTTCTACTCCAGACTCAGTCCACTGCTTCCGCAGGTCCCCCAAGGTCTGGAATCGGTCCTTCTCCACAATCTTCCTCAGGGTCCGGTCACCTCTTCTCGTTGTGCAGCGTTTTCTGCCACACTTTTCCTTCCCACAGACTTCCCACTGAGGTGCCTTGATACAGCACTCTGGGAACAGCCTATTCGTTCACAAATTTCTTTCTGTGTCTTACCCTCTTGCTTGAGGGTGTCAATGATGGCCTTCTGGACAGCAGTCAGGTCGGCAGTCTTACCCATGATTGCGGTTTTGAGTAATGAACCAGGCTGGGAGTTTTTAAAAGCCTCAGGAATCCTTTGCAGGTGTTTAGAGTTAATTAGTTGATTCAGATGATTAGGTTAATAGCTCGTTTAGAGAACCTTTTCATGATATGCTAATTTTTTGAGATAGGAATTTGGGGTTTTCATGAGCTGTATGCCAAAATCATCAATATTAAAACAATAAAAGGCTTGAACTACTTCAGTTGGTGTGTAATGAATCTAAAATATATGAAAGTCTAATGTTTATCAGTACATTACAGAAAAAAATGAACTTTATCACAATATGCTAATTTTTTGAGAAGGACCTGTATAAGTGCAACGCTGAACGGCAAATATACCTTTCATTTTCCACTGATATACGCCACTAAAGGCTTTTCAACATATAAGTGCACGGCGTAAGGGCAAATAAAATATACTGTTGAAATATTTCCTTGTAACAAACCCTGTTAATGGCTGTAACAAACAGCACTTGCACCCCAATAACAAGAACAGTTTGCTGGAATTACAGAGCTGTATAATGGTTATTTGGATCCCCAGTCAGTGCAGCAAGGTGTGATAGTATTGTTCCTATTACCCAGGATGTAACCTCCCCTACTGAACCCTGTTCTACATAAATGCTGTGGAATGATTCCTCCCTATCCTTTCCCTACACCTTGAATAATCTTACCCTGCGCTTGTAAATCGCTTTTTTAGCACAATAAGGTTTTTCCTAGCACTGTCCTTAGCGCCTGCTGAGGTCTCTCCCTGCACTAAGTACTAAGTACACATTTACCTATAATTAGTTATTAGGCGATTTTCACACTCGCGTTTTGGCTTTCCGTTTGCGAGATCCGTTCAGGGCACTCGCAAGCGGTAAAAAAAAAGGATCAGTTTTGCCCTAATGCATTCTGAATGGAAAAGGATCCGCTCAGAATGGATCAGTTTGCCTCCGTTCCGTCTCCATTCTGCTTTGGAGGCTGCTTGCAGCGTTCTGGTGTCCGTCTGACGAAACTGAGTTAAACGGATCCGTCCCCATTGACTTACATTGTGTGTCAGGACGGATCCGTGTTTTCACTGACACAATATGGCACAATAGAAAACGGATCCGTCCCCCATTGACTTTCAATAGGGTTCAAGACAAATCCGTCTTGGCTAATGTTAAAGATAATGCAAACGGCTCCATTCTGAACGAATGCAGACGGTTGTATTATCTGAACGGATCCGTCTGTGCAGATCCATGACTTACTTGCAGTATTGTTTAATTAGATGAAATGCCTCAACTTCTATGTTTTTTCCTTTGCTGGGATTAAGTCAGCACTTGGAGGCAACTTCATCTCGATTCATAACAGGTTGTTGTGGTTGGTGCAGATGTTCAGGACTCCCGGTCAAGGGGAATGGGGTGAAGATATTAGGTTAAGTCCTGCATTTGATACAAAGTCAAGTGAAGTACTCGGCCCCGGGGGTCCTGCCCATCTGCTAAAATCACAAAAGGAGGGGATTCTGATGGAAATGGTCTCAACTGTGGTAAACTGTAGCTTTAAGGCCAGACTGTTCTTTCTGTCTTACATATAATGTTGCTGAAGAATGCTAACCTTGAGATAAGATTCTGCAGAAGCTTAACTACTAAAATGCCGTTAGTGTGGTCTGGAAGTATTGCCTTATATTAATAACTGTGACAAAACCAACCTCGCCACTGGGTAGTGGAGAGGCCTGGCTACCAGCCTCTTGCCCAAGGATTATGGGCCCTCTCATCAGCCAGACTTCCTTTGTTCACAAAGGACTTTTACTAACTTTTGAACCCCTGGTCTAATTCGTGCCATTTTGGGATATGTTAAATGTCTGTGTACTGTAAAGGGTGGGACATTGTATATTTGAGTAGTGATGTCTGTCCAATTGTCCCCACGTGTGTATTGGCGATTTCCCTTTGTCCTGAGAGATAATTGAATTACTCCTCGGTTGTCTCCAGGACAGAAGACACTGTGTGTTCTCCTGCCTGTGATACAATTGCATCATCATTTTGTAAGGTAATTGTATCACAGGCAAATGGGAGGATTTTGTGTGGGAGTGTCTGAGTGTATTGGACTTGTTTATTGGTTGTTTTTACAAAACCCTGTGGGTGGTAACCTTGTTGGAAAATGTTTACAAGTCAATGTTTATGTGTTCAATAAAGAGTTCCTGTTTTACCCTTCATGTTGAGGCTGGTGTTTGGGTAACTAATCGACACTGGGGATTGCTATACGCTGAACATTTGCTCTACTCCCCTGGCTTTACTATTAGCTCTTGTAAGAGCTGTTCCTGCTCTCTGGATTTAGGAGAGGTTCACCCACTAGAACCTGGAGAGTTGTCGTAGGCCCAGGGTGGGTAGGAGACGGTGAGACCTCAACCAAGCTTCGGCGGTTCGTGGGGTCTGCAGTGCTCACAGTCTTCTGGAAGAGCTAGGAGCATCCATTGACAGAGTTACCCGGTCGGGGTGCTAGGAGATCCGTTACAATAACTAATCAAATTACTAGTTTCATCCATTACCGGTAAGACTGTATGTTTGATTCTTACACTGCCCTCTGTTCCTTCTTTTCCATGCGACTCTCATCCCAGGTAATGTCCACTAAGAGTTCGCTAGTGCTATAAGCCTAGTTTCTGTGTAGCTCAGTCCACTTTATGGTGACTAAGAACTCTAGGGCCCTCCCAGCCCTGGTGGTGTGAAGAAAGTAAAAGTCTGGGTACTTTGTGAGTGTATGGATCTTGCTTCCATCTGTGGGCTGTTTGCATTGTGTTTGTTGGTTTGCCTGTTGTATTAGTGTACTGAACGTATGTTCAAGAGAAGTAATGTGCAGCAAGCGTTTGGTTTGCGTACACGCTGAAGCCGATGGTTTTTGCGGTAGTCAGGAGAACTACAGGTTTCTGGCCCCCTAGTGACTGGTAGGAGTCCCCAATGGGGCCTGTGAAGACTAAGCTCATTTAGAGATGAGCAACACCCAAGGACAGGCAGTGAAGAACATCAGCCAGCTAATGAAAGGTGTAGACATGCCCCCTTGATGGTAAACTGAATCCAGAGTAGTGGGAAACAGCAGGTTGGGGAAAACAAGGGATGGCTAAAAGCTCACAGAACAGGCAGAAGTCCGGCTGCGAGTAGAGAGGGAAGTATCTAGAGGAGGTGGAGAGAGTCAGAAGAAGTGGGAAGTAGTATTATAAAGGTTATCATGATCATGTTAAACCACCTCCCCAACAGAGAAAGGAAATAGTAAGTCTGCCACCCTCTAATGGTCCTGGGGGATGGACCTGCAGAGTCTGCGGGACCCAGAACCTAGACTGGGGAGAGAGTTGTGCTGTGTGTGGTGCTCCTCGTCCACACCACACAAGAGGATTGTATTCGGTGTTGACTGTGCCCAGATCACTGTCCCCCACAGGTTTTAGGGATGGCTGGGGAGGACGACACAAAGACAGGTGAGGAGGAAAAGTCAGACCAAGATTAGGAAACAGACAATCCATTATTGGCTGTGCCCTTAAACACTTTAGCAGATTTAAGTCCGGCCCCAATGATATCCAAAACACTCTCAACACCTCCGAACAGTTAGGTCAAGCAAGCCTAGATGGCTGTCAATTCGTCAAAATGACCATCCTGCTTCTCTTAGTCCAGTGATGGGCAAACTGCGGCTCTCCAGCTGTTGTAAAACTACAACTCCCACAATGCCCTGCTGTAGGCTGATACCTGTAAGCTATTCGGGCATGCTGGGAGTTGTAGTTTTGCAACAGCTGGAGGGCCGCTGTTTGAGGATGCCTGCTGTAGGCAGACTGGGCATACTGGGAGTTGTAGTTTTACAACAGCTGGAGAGCCACAGTTTGCCCATCCCTGTCTTAGTCCAATGACGTACCTCCTCTGAAAGTCTATCAACTAGGTATATTGTAGAGGCATGTCTAGCAGTCACCGACAGCTCACCAAACGGTGCACTACCCAAAAGTAGCCTCTGAGAACTGTTCTATAGATCAGTTTGGGAAGCACTTTTATGCCCTCTTGTGGCAAGACCCAGTATCTAATCAGATCACAACTGTAATTATTTACATATCTGCCCGAGACATTACCGAATGCAAAGTTTAGCAGCAATCTGACATTTCTATCAGGTAGTGTTATTTTGTTTTGTCAAGGAGTGTACTATCGGTCCTTCTAGAGAGGAAGATAATCCACTGGTTGTAGTATCCACAAAATGAATGTCCACAAAGGGTTAGTGAGGATTGTGTTCTCTGTTCTAATGTGAATGTGCCCCAGCCCCTAGTGTGTCCCATGTAATAACAGTGACATCACTGGTTAAGAAGTCCGGTGTCTGTGATGGGACCAAAACCCACATTTGCCGTTTCTTTCCTCTGTTATTTTTGATGAGATCATCGCTGCCTCTATACACTTTTATGGTGACACGGATAACGCAGACTTCTTTGAAGCAGCCATTTTAGGTGAGGCCCAATGTAATACTTTTCTGCTTCAATAATAAAATAAAAAAATCATTCTAAATATTAATTCACTGCTTGGTATTAAGATGCACTTATTTGATTTTTTAAACAATATTCTATTCAAGTGATTGATACATAGGGGTTTTCTGGATTATATTAGTTTTTTGGGGAGAATGAACGTACTCATCATTCAGCGATGTAAATTGCTTTTTCTGCCTCTTCTATGACTGGCGGCTTTACTTTTCATCTACTGTTCTATTGTTTATTGTACTATTTTTCCAAAAGCAGGAAAAACTAAAATGGTCAAAAAGATATGATTTCCATCTGAAACTTTTCCCACATTCTGAACGTGAATATGGCTTCTCTCCTATGATGGTCAGCAAGGGTGGACTTTAGTGTAAAAAATGTCCCAAATTCTGAAAGGGTTTCTTCCCAGTGTGATTTCTGAATTCTGGATAAAACATTTCCCAAATTCAGAACATAAAAATGGCTTCTCCCCTGTGAGTGTTGTGACATCTAACAACATCTGATTTCTTACATTCTCACCACTTCATGGCCTGTTGGAAATCTGTCATGTCTCACTTTAGCAGAGAACAACTAAACTCCAGTAGTTTTGCTCATCCAAGTAATTCTGACTTTGTTTTAGTCAAATATTGTACTTCATTATACTGAAACTAATTGCTTAACTTTATAAAAAATTATATATAGTGACGTACCGCACCTCGCAGCCCCGCCTGACGTCACTGTACGTCGGGAGACTTGTTACGCCATCCCTGGGAGTACGTAAGGTCAGCTTGGCACAGTTTTACACAGCCCTGTCCACACGGGCACAGGGATTGAGAGAGGGCGGCCCAGGCTACCTGTGGCATGGCACAACACTCGCTCACAACCCTGACAGGCTAAGGCTACTTTCAAACTAGCGTTTTTTGCGGATCCGTCATGGATCTGCAAAAACGCTTCCATTACAATAATACAACCGCATGCATCAGTCATGAACGGATCACATTATACATGTCTCATTTCTATGGTTACGACCACCCTGTAATCCAGCATCAGAGGCCGTGCTTGCACACTAAAGAAACAAGGACTGGCTAATCTGGTGGCCGGGACCATAGGAACGCACATAGGCCAGCACTTTTTCCTATAGTGTGCAAATACGGCCATCAATTCTGGATTGAAGTGTGGTCGTAACCATGGAAACGAGACATGTATAATGTGATGGAAAAATTAGTTTAGCCAGCAAAGGAAGCAATACGGATGATAATAATAAATTAGTAAGTGTCTTGTTTTAACTTTCTCTACATGATAAATGCCATTTGCTTAAGTGAGACAACCCCTTTAACCTGTTCCGGACACATGACGTACCGGTATGTCATGTATAGTTCTGATCACCGCCGCCCAGCGGGCGGTGATCGGAACCCGGTGCCTGCTGAAATCATTGAGCAGGAACCTTGGCTCAATGCGCCGGAAAATAAAACTTTTCACACCGGCGTTGCGGGAAAATGTGCGGGTGCGTTGCGTTGCGTGAGAAAAATCGTGCTTGGGATCGGTGTTCTGTAGATTGTATTATTTCCCCTTATAACTTAGTTATAAGGGAAAATAATAGCATTCTGAATACAGACTGCATAGTAAACTAGCGCTGGAGGGGTTTAAAAAAAATAATAAAATTTAACTCATCTTAGTCCACTTGATCACGGCCCGGCATCTCCTTCTGTCTCCTTTTGCTGAACAGGACCTCTGGTGAGCATTAATTACAGGTAAAGGACCTTTGGTGACGTCACTCCGGTCATCACATGATCCATCACCATGTTAAAAGATCATGTGATGACCGGAATGACGTCACCAAAGGTCCTTTACCTGTAATTAATGCTCACCACAGGTCCTGTTCAGCAAAGGAGACAGAAGGAGATGCCGGGCTACGCGATCAAGTGAACTAAGGCGAGTTAAATTCCAGCGCTAGTTTACTATGCATTCTGTATTCAGAATGCTATTATTTTCCCTTATAACCATGTTACAAGGGAAAATAATAATGATCGGGTCTCCATCCCGAATATAGAGCATGCTGCGATTTTCACGCAACGCACAAGTGATGCGTGAAAATCACCGCTCATCTGAACAGCCCCATTGAAATGAATGGGACGGGATTTAGTGCGGGTGCAATATGTTCACCTACCGCATTGCACCCGCGCGGAAATCTCGCCCGTTTGAAAGGGACCTTAGAGTCCGGCCACTGTTAGCGCATCACACACCCCACCGCTGATCAACTTCGGATGGTTGATCAGTGATTTTAAATTTATTTAATTTTATTTAAATTTCTTTCACATTTTTTGCCCTTATTTTAGTTAGTCTTTTTTTTTTTTTGTCTGTTAGGTTTAGGGCGAGTTTGCGAACACCCGTGCCCCCACACACACGCACACCAAAAAAAGTTTTCCACGCACTCCCCTATGGCCCGCCGTATGTTCTCGGCCGAGGAAGCACACACCCAGCTTGCCTCCAAGTACGAGAGTCCCAGTGAGGACAAGGATGACCCCACTTTCCTTTTGTCATCCGCGTCCTCCTCATCATCTAGCGATGATGATGAGCCCCCAAGGCAGCAAAGACGCCGCCAGGCAGAGGAAGGGGACTGCCATGCTAGGGACCCTGTGACCCACCCTAGTAAGAGCAGCTTTGGGGCTCGTACTAGTTTTCCGGCCCACCAGTTAAATCCACCGGAGCCCCCTGCCGGTGAACTAATCTGGTATACCCCAGAGCGTTAGGAGCCTGTGATTCCTGATTTTGTAGGCCAACCAGGAATCCAGATTTCCACAGTGGGCTTCACTGAATACAACCAATTTGTAAATCTGATGGTGGAGCAGACGAACCTGTACGCTCAACAGTTTTGAATACCTTGAGGGGTGTAGTTTCTTAGATAGGGTCACAGTCCAGCAAAATCTGCCTTCCAAAAACCACATGGCGCACCTTTCCCTCTACGCCCTACTGTGTGCCTGTACAGTAGTTTCGACCACATATGGGGTGTTTCTGCAAACTACAGAATCGGGGCAATAAATATAGCATTTCTAAAATTCTGAAATTTTAACTCCATTTGCCATTAACTCTTGTGAAACACCTAAAGGATTAACGACGTTTGTAAAATCAGTTTTGAATACCTTGAGGGGTGTAGTTTCTAGAATGGGGTCATCTTTGGGTGGTTTCTATTATGAGTCACGACTATGCTGTGGTCGTAACTCTTAGAGTCCGCATGCAGTTGTCAGCGGTCGTTTTGTTGTTCACCGCAGCTGTGAGTGTTTGGCCTCACGTGCGGTTGCCGCTGGCAACATGGTGTTCTTGGCAGTGTAGCTGCCTGAGCTTGTTGCTGCGCTGCTCACTGTCTATGCATGCGGTTGCCTATGGCAATTTGTGTTTATATGTGTGCACTTTTCCTGTTAGGTGTGCATGGGGTTTATGTGTGTCTGCACTTCCCTTTTAAGTGGCTACACTACCCTGTTTGGTGATGGAAGGGTTAACTCCTTTCCTAGTGTGTGTGGGTGTGGCTGCTTGGCCTATTTAGTTCCTGCTGGAAGCCTGAGGTCTGAGGGGTACTCCAGCATGTTGCTGGAGTCATCTTCCTGGTAGCCTTATGCCATCTCTCCAGTGAGGGCCACCCTTGTGGTCATAAAGAATGTCGTGGTGATGTTATGCTAAATGTTTGGGTTATTCTTACTGCAGCTATGGATCTGGATTCCTGTGCGTTTGTGTGTGTGCTGTGTCCATTTATGTTTGGGTGTGGACATCAGCTTGTGAGCACGGGATCCAGTCAGTGTGTCTGTGGCAGGTAGGTGTGGAAGTAGTTTCACTCACTTGCCATATCTATATGCTGTATCTGTTCCCCATTCCTTGCAGCTCAGCCTGTGAGACTCCTGTTCCTCCGTATCTAGGAGGAACAGGTCGTCTTACCCTGCTCCTAGTTCAGGGCCACCCTGAGGGCTAATAGGGACCCCAGGTTCCGTAGTATGAGCCCTCCTACCATCAGGGTCGGCTCATACAGCTAGGAGTCAGGGTCAGAGTTAGGGACGCTGTAGGAGGTGACCTGCTCCCTGATCCTGTGGTTCTGGCCTAGCAGCTTGACTTTCCTTTAACATCGCACGGCTGAGGGTTTTCCCCATTCTCAGCCGTGACATTATGTAAGCATCACAAAGTGACTTCAGACCTGAACTGGTCCCTAAAAATTGGGTTTTTGAAAATTTCTGAAAAATTTCAAGATTTGTTTCCAAACTTCTAAGCCTTGTAACGTCCCCAAAAACTAAAATGTAATTTCCAAAATGATCCAAACATGAAGTAGACATATGAGGAATGTAACGTAATAACTATTTTTGGAGGTATTAGTATGTATTATAGGAGTAGAGAAATTTAAACTTGGAAATTTGCAATTTTTTCCCAAATTTCGGTAAATTTTGTATTTTTTTTATATAAAAAATGAAATTTTTACTTCATTTTACCAGTGTCACAAAGTACAATATGTGACGAAAAAACTATTTAAGAATTGCCTGGATAGGTCAAAGCGTTTTAAAGTTATTACCACTTAAAGTGACACTGGTCAGATTTTCAAAAAAATGACCTGGTCCTTAAGGTGAAATATGGCTGTGTCCTTAAGGCGTTAAGGGCGCACTAGACATAACACTATCTACACAGATTATATACAATGGTCAGCTACGCAAATAAGGTGATGGTACAGTAAGAGCTAACAGATAAAAGTCAGTTACCAGATACATATGTGGTCCATTAAAGTTGTAATCTTGCAGAATTCTTGGATGATATAATCCTTAGCTTTAGTCACATGGAAGGCAGTGAGGACAGCGAGTTTCTAGGTCTCTCTAAACAAGACACCCCGTGACCTCCCTTTAGAGAAAGACAATCACCTCTGTCCTGCACGGGCACTTAAACTTCAGGCGGTCACACCCCCCCCCCCCCCCTGCCCCCGGACGATCCACTCCCCCTCATTTTTGTTTGGCAGCCAAAGATCCAAAAAGCTATTATGGATCCTAGCTCCTTACCGGAAGTAGTTCTCCGTATCTCCCCTGACCTATGTCCCACAGGCAAACGAAGACCAGGAGAACGTCCGCCTCGATCCCAAAAACATTAACGGTGTATTTATGAGATGTATGGGAAATTTCTTATGAACTCCCAGTTCCATGATGTCTGGGGAGTTTTTGTTATAGTTGTTGACCAACTCAGCCCCTATCAGTGGAGCTGAGATGCCAGCTTGTCTGAGCCGAGTGCGACATGTAACCACAGGGTCTGCTTTGAAGCAGGGCCACCTTTGGAGCCTGTTTTCTCTACCAATTCCCTTCACCTGAGCAAATAGGCAGGCAGTAAATATATATATTTATTTATTTTTTAAATCTTTTTTAGAAATATATTCCCATCTGCTTAGTTTTATGTTAAATATCTATAAATTGAGGCACAAAGTCACTTGAATCAAAAGGTAGGCAATCTTTATTTCCTGCTGGCAGAGAGAACCAAATAACACACAATACAAATGTTGTCAAGCTCTGCTAAGCCGCTGTCCAGGCTTTATATAAGGTTCCTTATGTAAGCAATAACGAGGTAAGCTATATAATAATAATTGCTATAGCTAGACAGGTTAGTTGATACTTTGCATAGAACATATAACAGGATGTTTCTATAGAATATGACAGGGTGATGAGGCAGGATGCTCTAAAAACTGTTGACCCAGATGTTCTCTGCAGTTGTGCTTTATTACCCAAGTCAAGAGTCTTTACAAAAATCACTTTGTTATCCCTTAAAATGATATGAATTAAAAAAACTTTTCCAACATGGCGTAGTGGATGAATCTGGTTATGTTGGAGCTGCTTCAACTGAAGAGATTGGTCACCACCTCTAAGGCACAATGGATGGATCTGTAGAGTTCTGGTGCCAGAGCTACTGTAGACCAGCTGATTGGTTGGGGGGGTCTGACACCTGGAACCCACACCAATCTGATACTTATGGCCTATCCCAGGGTTCAGCAACCTTCGGCACTCCAGCTGTTGTAAAACTACAATTTCCAGCATGCTCCATTCAGTTCTGAGAAGAGAAAAACAAGTATGCATGCTGGGAGTTGTAGTTTCACAACAGCTGGAGTGCCAGAGGTTGCCTACCCTCTGGCCTATCCTGACAACAGGCCACCGAGATCACATTACTGGAAAACCCCTTTAATAACATAGGCATTATTGTCATTTAGAGCATGGGGTGGTTTAATGGTTCAAACATCATTTTTACTTCTTGTGCAACCCACCAAATTTTTGCTATTGTTTTTACATGTCACATAGGGGTTCTTTATTAATATGTTTTTAGAGATTTTTTAAAATCTTTTTTTAGTTTTATTTGGGGGGAAAAAGTCATTTTTTCTCAAACTCCAGCTGATTATTCTTTAAATATGCTAATTGACACCAAAATAAATGGTTAAAATTGGTTCCCTGTTTTGGTTATTTTAATAGGTTTTTTTTGTTTCATGTGAAACGGCCGACCATGCTGACGGTTTCAGCAGGTGTGGACTGTTTTTCTATTTCATTCTAACTTATATTTTAATATATATTTTGATACTTTTAAAATATATTTTAGCAGGTTGGACATTTACGCATTTTTGTTTATTTTGCAATTTTCTTTGTAACTGGGGCATCCACATGTGGCAAGTGAAGCTTGTGCAGCATAACGGCCCTAGCTGGCAAGGTAGAAACCACTATGTGCACAAAACAAGCAATCACCGACAGAATATATAAGGGGCAGCGTCCAAAACCATCCATAAGAACAGTAAAGAATCACTACCACCCTCCCCATCCAAGCTATTGTCATTACTTCTAGAAGTACAGATGTAGCAGGGTTACCACACAAACTCTTAACTCAAAATGGTCACAAATGCAACATATCCAATGAATATATTTTATATCATGTCATCTTCAATTATAAAACTAAACAATCCAGAGCTGGTGGGACATACAATAAAGAATAACCAAGGATTTCCCCACTGGTAAATTCATGCGAGATAAGTGAACCATATGACTTCTACAAATACAGGGGCGGCGGGGTCACTACTTGGATTTATCTACAGGTACATTTTGGTCAGGGTGTGCAGATTAAGAAGATATTTCTCTAGGAAGACGAGTAATGGCTTCTATGTAATTAGGCAATCCTAGCCTGGGTCACTTTTTGGCAGAACTTGCACGTTACTGATGAAATGTGCCCAGTAAGACCAGAGCTGACAGTTTTTTAATGTTACAAATACTTATAGAAGTAGAACAGACCAGGACTGAAATAGGAAGATTGTTATCCTTTTATATCAGGCCCTGGTTTTGTGCTTCACCAGGTATGGTTGAAAGATGCACTACTCCCATAGATTTAGGATATGTCACGCAGATAGGCTTACTCTTATCAGTGGTGGCCCCTCTCTCTATTACTACCCCTGTGCTGTCCCATGCTTAGTTAGAAGTAGGTGGTGTGTCCTTAAAAATGATTTTAGGGATTTAGGTCACAAGCTTAGGGAAAGGACCTCAAACACAGTGTTTTCCAAAATACTACCTGTACCACGAGCCACACAAGAAAAGCAGCGGGAGATTAGGGAGGTTAACAACTGGCTCAAGAACTGGTGTAAAAAGCAGGGCTGTGGAGTCGGAGTCGAGGAGTCGGAGTCAATTTTGGGTACCTGGAGTCGGAGTCGGCAAAAAATGAACCGACTCCGACTCCTACTAAATTTAAATTGGAATAAAAAAATAAAAAAGCAAGTTTAAATGTCCGAATTCATAAACAGTTATAATTAATGACTTCTCTACTGTAAGAATAAAGGCCAATACATGCAGTGCCTCACGTAACCGCAAAACAAACGCGTTCAGTGATGTGAAGAAGCATGCTTTTCATATGCTTCACTATATGGCACGCAATGCACAATTAGGAGTGGCAATACATATACTTTCCATTGTGTTGTGTTCTGATGTTACAGGGAACACAATGCCCATGGTTTACCTAGCCTCTCACTGATAAGGGATTAAGTAAATATGTGTTTTGCAGGACTAGAGACACTTGTATAAGTGAAGGGAATGGAGGGTCAATAGTTCAAGACTGAAGCTGTAAACCATGGATGTCAAACTCATGGCCCTCCAGATGTTGCAAAACTACAACTCCCATCATTCCCTGATAGCTGTAGTATGCCCAGGCATGATGGGAGTTGTAGTTTTGCAACAGCTGGAGGGCCACGAGTTTGACATCCCTGCTGTAAACCATTGGAAAAACTGCTGTCATTCAGCTAAGGCTATAAAACGTGTAAACTCAGAATGTTATCTTAAACTTTAAACATGACTATGGGATTCTTCTAGGGAAATCATGTTTTAAAATAAATGTCCCTTCTTGGATCCTCCTACTGCCCTGTCTTCAGCAGAAGATCAGCACACAAAGGAGAAGGCAGCAGCTTCTGCCCAACTACCTCTCTGTGCTAGAAGAGCTTAGAAGAACTTCTTTCTTTCCTTCAAGGAATGTATAAAATACATTCGCATATTAAATACAGAGGAGTCGGGGAGTCGGAGTCGGAAGTACAAAAAACTGAGGAGTCGGAGCATTTATCTACCAACTCCACAGCCCTGGTAAAAAGGAGGGGTTTTGGTTCATGGAGAACTAGGCAGACTTCTCTGTTGGCTACAGGCTCCATCGTAGGAATGGGCTGCACCTCAATGGTGAAGGGACAGCTGTTTTGGGGGAGAAGATGGCTAGAAGGTTGGAGGAGTGTTTAAACTAGGGACTGGGGGGGGGGTAATTACGTTATAGGAGGGGAAGATAGTACAGGTAGAGACCTGGGGCAAGGTAATAGAACTGGGGGAAGAATGGAAGGAGGGAGTAGAACAGTTCGTAAGGAATGGTGTAGGGTAAAAATATACATAAACCTCTTAATTGTATTTATACTAATGCCATAAGTCTGGCTAATAAAACTGGCGAACTGGAATTAGTGATGTGTGAGGAGGACTATGATATAGTGGGAATAACTGAGACATGGCTGGATGATAGCTATGACTGGGCGGTTAACGTACAGGGCTACAGTCTGTAGAAAGGATGGCAAAAGCCGGAGAGGGGTCTGCCTGTATGTAATGTCTTGTCTAAAGCCCACAGTCCGAGAAGATATAAGTGAGGGTTATGAACATGTAGAGTCACTGTGGGTAGAAATACATGGAGAAAAAACCCAATAATAAAATACTAATACGAGTTTATTATAAGCCACCTAATATACCAGAGTCCAACGAAAATCCACTACTAAATGAAATAGATGAGGCGGCAAATCATAATGAGGTTGTTATTATGGGGGACTTCAACTACCCAGATATAGACTGGGAAACTGAAAGCTGTACATCTCATAAAGGAAACAGGTTCTAGACAATAACCAAAGACAATTACCTTACCCAACTGGTTCACGCCCCGACTAAAAGGACGGCCACCTAAAGGACACCTGAGAAATAGTGACCATAAAGTAATAACCTTGCAATTGTCATTCAAAAAAGTGTTTCTTCAGGGAGGAACAAAAAAAGCAAACTTCAAAAAAGCTAAAATTTAGCAAACTAAGAGAGAGGACATAGGCCTAACTAACTAAGACAAAGTCCTCAAAAATAAAAATACAGCCACAAAATGGGACATTTTTAAAACCATCCTAAAATCTAATTGTGAGAGGTACATACCTTATGGGAATAAAAGGTTAAGGAACAATAAAAAAAACAATGTGTATAAATATAAATGTAAAGAAAGCAATAAATGACAAAAAGAAAGCATTTAAATAACTAAAACAGGAGGGTAGCGAGGAAGCATTAAAAAACTACAAGGAAAAATATTGAATATGTAAAAGACAAAAAAAAGCAGCAAAAGTCGAGACAGAGATTCATTGCCAAAAAGAGTAAAACTAACCCAAAAATGGTCTTCAATTATATAAATGGTAAAAAGTATAAATCTGAAGGTTTCAGCCCTCTACAGAGTAATAAGGGGGGAGTTGCAGAGAACGATGAGGAAAAAGCAAATATTTTCTTCTCCACTGAAGAAAATAAACTGTCAGATTAAATGCAAAAAAGTAAATTCCCCATTAAAAGTGCCCTGTCTGACCCACGAAGAAGTACAGCGGCGTCTTAAAAAATAAAATAAAAAAATAGACAAATTGCTGGGACCAGATGGCAAACACTAACATATCCTAAGAGAATTAAGTAATATAGCCTGACCATTATTTCTGATATTTAAAGGGGTTGTCCAAGTTATATTTATTGATGACCTATCCTCAGGATAGGTCATCAATATCAGATCGGCGGGGGTCCGACACCCGGCACCCACTCCAATCAGCTGTTTTAAGAGAAGGCGTGCGCGGTGTCAGCACTGCCTCCTCTTCACTGTTTACCTTCTAGCCGTTGCATCTGCAGTGGTGAGCAGGTGTAATTACACCCAAGCCGTCTCATTCATTTCAATAGGAAGGCTTGGGTGTAATTACACCTGCTCACCACTGCAGATGCAACGGCTAGAAGGTAAACAGTGAAGAGGAGGCAGCGCTGACACAGCGCACGCCTTCTCTTCAAACAGCTGATCGGACCACCGCCAATCTGATATTGATGACCTATCCTGAGGATAGGTCATCAATAAATATAACTTGGACAACCCCTTTAAGGACTCTATATTGACAGGGAGTGTTCCACAGGATGGACACAAAGTAAATGTGGTGCCAATATTCAAAAATGGTCCAAAAACAGAGCCTAGAAACTAATGTCGTGGGTAAACTGTTTGAAGGTTTTCCAAGAGATGCTATCTTGGAGTACCTCAATGAAAATAAGCAAATAATGCCATATCAGCATGGCTTCATGAGGGATCGGTCATATCAAACTAATTGAATCAGTTTCTATGAGGAGGTAAGTATTAGACTTGACAGCGGCGAATCAATGGATGTCGTATATCTGGACTTCTCCAAAGTTTTTGACACAGTACCACATAAAAGGTTGGTATATAAAATGAGAATGCTTGGACTGGGAGAAAATGTCTGCATGTGGGTAAGTAACTGGCTCAGTGATAGAAAACAGAGGGTGGTTATTAATGGTACACACTCAGATTGGGTCACTGTCACTAGTGGGGTACCTCAGCGGTCAGTATTGGGCCCTATTCTCATCAATATATTTATTAATGATATTGTAGAAGGCTTGCACAGTAAAATATAATTTTTTGCAGATGACACTAAACTGTGTAAAGTAATTAACATGGAAGAGAAAAGTATACTACTACAGAGGGACCTGGGTAGATTGGAGACTTAGGCAGAGAAGTAGCAGATGAGGTTTCACCCCTTAAGGACTTAGGGGCGTACCGGTACGCCCTATTTCCCGAATCCTTAAGGACTCAGGGCGTACCGGTACGTCCTAAGTTTAAATCGCGATTGCGGCGCCGTGGGGGTTAATCCGAACAGGATGCCGGCTGAAATCATTCAGCCGGCATCCTGTCACAATGCCAGGGGGGGTTTCATGTGACCCCCCCCCCCGTATCGGCGATCGCTGCAAACCGCAGATCGATTCAGTCCTGCTGTTTGCGGCTTTTACCTGCGGTTGCGGCGGGTGTAGGCGTGCCATTGAGGCTGTGGGGGGGGGGGGGACCAGATGGCATGGAAGGCAGCGCCATGTCTAAGGAAGGCATCGCGCTGCCTTCCGGTGACGAGCCTGTGAGATCCAGCCCCCTGGATCTCACAGGCAGGAAGCTGTACGAGTAATACTCACAGTATTACTCATACAGCCAATGCATTCCAATACAGAATATTGGAATGCATTGTAAAGGAATATACCCCCCAAAGTGGGACAAAAAATAAAGTGAAAAAAAAAAGTTGAAAAAATAAAGTTTTCCACCCAAAAAATTAAAAGTTTCAAGTAAAAATAAACAAAAACGTCATTTTCCCCAAATAACGTTAAATTGGTAAAAAAAATAGGGGGGGAAAAAAAAGGTTTACATATTAGGTATCGCCGTGTCCGTATCGACCGGCTCTATAAACATATAACATGACCTAACCCCTTAGAGGAACACCTTAAAAAATAAAAACTGTGCTAAATAAACAATTTTTTGTCACCTTACATCACAAAAAGTACAACAGCAAGCATTTGCCCACAAAAATAGTACCAATCTAACCGTCACCTTATCCCACAAAAAATGAGCCCCTACCTGAGACAATCGCCCAAAAAAATAAAAAAACTATGGCTCAGAATATGGAGACACTAAAACATCATTTTTTTTTATTTCAAAAATTATATTATTGTGTAAAACTTACATAAATAAAAAAAGTATACATATTAGGTATCGCCGCATCCGTATCAACCGCCTCTATAAAAATATCACAACCTAACCCCTCAGATGAACACAGTAAAAAATGTAAAATAAAAACTGTGCTAAATAAACCATTTTTTGTCACCTTACATCACAAAAAGTGTACTAGCAAGTGATCAAAAAGTCACACGCACCCCAAAATAGTGCCAATAAAACAGTCATCTCATCCCGCAAAAATCATACCCTACCCAAGGTAATCGCCCAAAAACTGAAAAAACTATGTCTCTCAGACTATGGAAACATTAAAACATGATTTTTTTTGCTTCAAAAATGAAATCATTGCGTAAAACTTACATAAATAAAAAAGAAAGTATACATATTAGGTATCGCCGCGTCCATATTGACCGGCTCTATATAAATATCACATGACCTAACCCCTCAGATGAATGTTGTAAATAACAAAAAATAAAAACGGTGCCAAAACAGCTATTTCTTGTTATCTTGCCTCACAAAAAGTGTAATATAGAGCAACCAAAAATCATATGTACCCTAAACTAGTACCAACAATACTGCCATCCTATCCCGTAGTTTCTAAAATGGGGCCACTGTTTTGGAGTTTCTACTCTAGGGTTGCATCAGGGGGGCTTCAAATGGGACATAGTATAAAAAAAAAAAAAAAAACAGTCCAGCAAAACCTGCCTTCCAAAAACCGTATGGCATTCCTTTCCTTCTGCATCCTGCCGTGTGCCCATACAGCGGTTTATGACCACATATGGGGTGTTTCTGTACACTACAGAATCAGGGCCATAAATATTGAGTTTGGTTTGGCTATTAACCCTTGCTTTGTAAAAAATTATTAAAATGGAAAATGGCCAAAAAAGTGAAATTTTGAAATTGTATCTCTATTTTCCATTAATTCTTGTGGAACACCTAAAGGGTTAACAAAGTTTGTAAAATCAGCTTTGAATACCTTGAGGGTGTAGTTTCTAGAATGGGGTCATTTTTGGGTGGTTTCTATTATGTAAGCCTCGCAAAGTGACTTCAGACCTGAACTGGTGCCTAAAAATTGGGTTTTTGAAAATTTCAGAAAAATTTCAAGAATTGCTTCTAAACTTCTAAGCCTTGTAACATCCCAAAAAAATAAAATATATCATTCCCAAAATGATCCAAACATGAAGTAGACATATGGGGAATGTAAAGTAATACCTATTTTTGGAGGTATTACTATGTATTATAAAAGTAGAGAAATTTAAACTTGGAAATTTGCAATTTATTACAAATTTTTTGAAAATTTGGTATTTTTTTTATAAATAAAAAGGATTTTTTTAACTTCATTTTACAAGTGTCATGAAGTACAATATGTGACGAAAAAACAATCTCAGAACGGCCTGGATAAGTCAAAGCGTTTTAAAGTTATCAGCACTTAAAGTGACACTGGTCAGATTTGCAAAAAATGGCCAAGTCCTAGAGGTGAAATAGGGCTGAGTCCTTAAGGGGTTAAGACTAACAAATGTAAGGTTATGCACATAGGAAGGAGTAATGCAAGTCACCAGTAGATACTAAATCGTAAAAACACTAGGTAATACTGACATGGAAAAGGACCTAGGAATTTTAGTGAACAGCAAACTAAGGCTACTTTCACACTTGCGTTCTGTGCGGATCCGTCTTGTATCTGCACAGATGGTTCCGCACGAATAATGCAAACGTTTGTATCCGTTAATAACAGACCCATTTGCATTATTCATTTAAAAAAATGTTAAAACGAATCCTTCTTGACTTACATTGAAAGTCAATGGGGGATGGATCCGTTTTCAATTGCACCATATTGTGTCAGTGAAAAACGGATCCGTCCCCATTGGCTTACATTGTAAGTCTAGACGGATCTGTTAGGCCCCGCATAGTCAGACGGTCACAAAAATGCTGCAAGCTGCGTTTTAGTGATCGTCTAAAAAACACAACGGAGGCCAAAGGCAGCCAAATTGATGCATTCTGAATATATACATATAATGAATCACCATGGTAAAAGATCATGTGATGTACCATGTGATGACCGGAGTGACGTCATCAAAGGTCCTTTACCTGTATTTAATGCTCACCACAGGTCCTATTCAACAAAAGGAAACAGAAGGAGATGCCGGGCTTCGCGATCAAGTGGACTAAAGTGAGTTAAATTTATTTTATTTTTTTTAACCCCTCCAGCGCTGTTTTACTATGCATTCTGTATTCAGAATGCTATTATTTTCCCTTATAACCATGTTATAAGGGAAAATAATAATGATCGGGTCTCCATCCCGATCGTCTCCTAGCAACCGTGCGTGAAAATCGCACCGCATTTGCTTGCGGATGCTATGCGATTTTCACGCACCCCATTCACTTCTATGAGGCCTGCGTCGCATGAAAAATCGCAAAATATAGAGCATGCTGCGATTTTCACTCAACGCACAAGTGATGCGTGAAAATCACCGCTCATGTGCACAGCCCCATAGAAATGAATAGGTCCGGATTCAGTGCGGGTGCAATGCTTTTAACTTGCGCATCGCATCCGCACGGAATACTCGCCCGTGTGAAAGGGGCCATAGGGTTTTTATTGCCTTCCCCTGGATCAACTTGCAGGATAACAGGCCGAACTGGATGGACAAATGTCTTTTTTCAGCCTTATAAACTATGTTACATCCTATCTGTCATTCCACTTGACTGCAAATAACTGGACATTTACAAGTGTCATTGTTGCCTCTTTTTCCACATGTCTGGACACCAGCTCTTGTGGGAATCCAGCTCTATTTTTAGGACTTTCACATACAGGCCCCTGTATTTGCAGTTTTACAGGAATGGAGGGTCCCCATACCGATCACAGGCAGCGTGGGAAACTAAGGTTCTTTTTCTTAAATTATCTCTCGCCAAACATTTGTGTTTAGAGGAGATATATAAAAATAAATAAATTTAGTTTCACTTTTTACTGGATCTGTCCTTTGATTACCAATATTCATTCAATACAGGAGACCATGTTTGTTTGGGGAGCTCTCACAGCAGTCCCAATCATCGCTCCAAGCCCTCGGCTAACTCTGGTAACTGAAAGCAAGGCGCTGTTTTATCTCCCTGTAAAAAGGAGTATCTAATGGAATAAAACCAGGTTAATGACCACCATAAAAAACACATAAGGGAGGTCACTAATGGGCTAAGCATGAAGATGGCTTCTCTTATAGGTGTTTTTTTTTATGTTTAACAAGAGTTGATTTACTGTTAAAACATTTCCCACATTCTGAACATGAAAATGGCTTCTCTCCTGTGTGAATTCTCTGATGTATAACCAGATCTGATTTACGGTTAAAACATTTCCCACATTCTGAACATGAAAATGGCTTCTCTCCTGTGTGATTTCTCTGATGTTTACATAGAGATGATGTATTAGTAAAACATTTCTCACATTCTGAACATGAAAATGGCTTCTCTCCTGTGTGAATTCTCTGATGTATAACAAGTTCTGATTTCGTCTTAAAACATTTCCCACATTCGGAACATGAAAATGGCTTCTCTCCTGTGTGAATTCTCTGATGTATAACCAGATCTGATTTACGGTTAAAACATTTCCCACATTCTGAACATGAAAATGGCTTCTCTCCTGTGTGATTTCTCTGATGTTTACATAGAGATGATGTATTTGTAAAACATTTCTCACATTCTGAACATGAAAATGGCTTCTCTTCTGTGTGAATTCTCTGATGTATAACAAGTTCTGATTTCGTCTTAAAACATTTCCCACATTCTGAACATGAAAATGGCTTCTCTCCTGTGTGAATTCTCTGATGTATAACCAGATCTGATTTACGGTTAAAACATTTCCCACATTCTGAACATGAAAATGGCTTCTCTCCTGTGTGATTTCTCTGATGTTTACATAGAGATGATGAAGTAGTAAAACATTTCTCACATTCTGAACATGAAAATGGCTTCTCTTCTGTGTGAATTCTCTGATGTATAACAAGTTCTGATTTCGTCTTAAAACATTTCCCACATTCTGAACATGAAAATGGCTTCTCTCCTGTGTGATGTCTCTGATGTATAACAAGTTCTGATTTCGTCTTAAAACATTTCCCACATTCTGAACATGAAAATGGCTTCTCCCCTGTGTGATTTCTCTGATGTTTAAATAGAGATGATGAAGTAGTAAAACATTTCTCACATTCTGAACATGAAAATGGCTTCTCTCCTGTGTGAATTCTCTGATGTATAACCAGATCCGATTTACGGTTAAAACATTTCCCACATTCTGAACATGAAAATGGCTTCTCTCCTGTGTGATTTCTCTGATGTATAACAAGACCTGATTTATTGTGAAAACATTTTCCACATTCTGAACATGAAACTGGCTTCCCTCTTACGTGAGCTGTTTGATGTTTAGCACCTCTTCTGTTTACTTTATTAGGTGTTATATTCTGTGATGAATCAGAAGATCCGACCTGTTTAAAAGAATCAAATGATGCATTGTTGCTGTGATTGGATGAGGGTTTATCTTGCATATTGGCATGGTCTTCAAATGTATCTCGTGTGATACCACAATCATCTACTTCAAAATCTGAAGATACCAAATGTTTCTCTAAGTTCCTGGTACAGTCATCTGCCAAGAATCAAACACATTTTATTATTGATGAATAACATTAAAATTGTATTGAAGTTTTATAACTTTTCCAAGTACAAACTGGATTCCAAAAAAGTTGGGACACTATACAAATCGTGAATAAAAACTGAATGCAATGATGTGGAGGTGCCAACTTCTAATATTTTATTCAGAATAGAACATAAATCACGGAACAAAAGCTTAAACTGAGAAAATGTACCATTTTAAGGGAAAATATGTTGAATCAGAATTTCATGGTCTCAACAAATCCCCAAAAAGTTGGGACAAGGCCATTTTCACCACTGTGTGGCATCTCTCCTTCTTACAACACTTAGACGTCT
This sequence comes from Bufo gargarizans, assembly GCF_014858855.1. Taxonomy (NCBI): domain Eukaryota; kingdom Metazoa; phylum Chordata; class Amphibia; order Anura; family Bufonidae; genus Bufo; species Bufo gargarizans. Next base: position 110,081 of record NW_025334622.1, on the reverse strand, counting down.
GGGGACCGAGGATACCAGTTTCTCAAGTTTAGAAATAGGAATGCTCTCCCATTCTTGTCTAATACAGGCCTCTAACTGTTCAATCGTCTTGGGCCTTCTTTGTTGCACCTTCCTCTTTATGATGCGCCAAATGTTCTCTATAGGTCAAAGATCTGGACTGCAGACTGGCCATTTCAGTACCCGGATCCTTCTCCTACGCAGCCATGATGTTGTGATTGATGCAGAATGTGGTCTGGCATTATCTTGTTGAAAAATGCAGGGTCTTCCCTGAAAGAGATGACGTCTGGATGGGAGCATATGTTGTTCTAGAACCTGAATATATTTTTCTGCATTGATGGTGCCTTTCCAGACATGCAAGCTGCCCATGCCACACGCACTCATGCAACCCCATACCATCAGAGATGCAGGCTTCTGAACTGAGCATTGATAACAACTTCGGTTGTCCTTGTCCTCTTTGGTCCGGATGACATGGCGTACCAGATTTCCAAAAAGAACTTCGAATCGTGACTCATCTGACCACAGAACAGTCTTCCATTTTGCCACACTCCATTTTAAATGATCCCTGGCCCAGTGAAAACACCTGAGCTTGTGGATCTTGCTTAGAAATGGCTTCTTCTTTGCACTGTAGAGTTTCAGCTGGCAACGGTGGATGGCACGGTGGATTGTGTTCACTGACAATGGTTTCTGGAAGTATTCCTGAGCCCATTCTGCGATTTCCTTTACAGTAGCATTCCTGTTTGTGGTGCAGCGTCGTTTAAGGGCCCGGAGATCACGGGCATCCAGTATGGTTTTACGGCCTTGACCCTTACGCACAGAGATTGTTCCAGATTCTCTGAATCTTCGGATGATGTTATGCACAGTTGATGATGATAGATGCAAAGTATTTGCAATTTTTCGCTGGGTAACACCTTTCTGATATTGCTCCACTATCTTTCTGCGCAACATTGTGGGAATTGGTGATCCTCTACCCATCTTGGCTTCTAAGAGACACTGCCACTCTGAGAAGCTCTTTTTATACCCAATTGACCTAATTAGTGTCAATTGGTCTTCCAGCTCTTGGTTATGCTCAAATTTACTTTTTCCAGCCTCTTATTGCTACTTGTCCCAACTTTTTTGGGATTTGTTGACACCGTGAAAATTTGAATCAACGTATTTTTCCTTTGAAATGATACATTTACTCAGATTAAACGTTTGATCTGTCATCTACGTTCTATTACAAATAAAATATTGACATTTGCCATCTCCACATCATAGCATTCAGTTTTTATTCACAATTTGTTTAGTGTCCCAACTTTTTGGGAATCCGGTTTGTAAAAAAAAATCCACAGAAATGACTAGGCATGGCACTACTTGAAAATTCAAGTATTAAATGACAAACAGTGGTGGCCAAACAGACCACAATCTAATAGTAGACAGAGGAGCATAACTAGAAAATGCTGGCTCCCACCTTGAGCAACTTCCCTGCAACCCCCACCCAATCAGTGATTTAAAAGATATATAAATAAAACATTTCCTAGCTCTGGACAAGAGGCCACGAATCCCCTCTTCGTGCCCCTCACAATAGTAATCTCCCCTCAGTGTCCCTTTCACAGTTGAATTCCCCTTTAGTGTCCTCTTCACAGTACTGATGCTCCCTAAGTGCCCCCACTCAGTAGAATGTCCTCTTGAGGTCTCCAAACAGTAGTTATGCCCACTAAGTGCCCACACACTAGTTATGCCCCCTAAGTGCCCCACACACTAGTTATGCCCCCTGCAGTAGTGCGGTCCCTTAGTGTCCCCTTTACATCAGTGAAGCTCCTGTACTATGAATAAAAGTTAAAAAAGTAAAACCGAGCACATCACGCTCTTCCCAGCAGCAGGCAAATATCTGATGTTCAGTGGTGAGACTTTTTTGTATGACCTCTTAAGACTACATTGACATGTGAAAAAGAAGCCATAAAAAACGGACATGCTCAGTTTTTCATGGCCATTTTTCAACCATTTTTTGCATCCCTTTCTTGGTCGCCTGGACGTTTTGCATTTATTTTTAATGGCCATTATTTGAGGACGATTTAGATTATTTATTTTTATTTTTATTTAATCACCAATCCCTGCAGTACACATAATGTCCCCCGTAGTGGCCCCAGTTAGTAAAAATGAACCCCAGGGTGGCTATAGTTAATAATGTGCAGGGTTTTGTTTTCATGGGGAATTTTTATTTATTTATTTTTTTACTCCTCTAATCCACTTGCACACGTAGAGAAAAGTCGCTCTTGATTTGGTGCTAAAGGACCTACATTCTAAGTGGGATGATGTCACCATGCGCTCCTGAACCATCACCAAGAGAGACTGCCTTGTGTGTGCGCAAGCGGATAAGGCAATTTATTTTAACCCCTAAAAGGCCATTTTCCACTAGTGTACCCATTTTAAACGGCCATTACATGGATGCTCTCCTGTCTAAATGGCCATTAAAAATATTCCCATTTCTGGGGCGGGAGGCGTGCCGGCATGACGTGGTGTGCGTGACACGTCAGCCCGTAGCTCCACCTCCCTTCCCTGCCTGCGATATGCGAGTCGCCTGATGCTTGGTGTGGACGTTCCAAGTGCCTTGATCCCCTGCGTCCATGGCTATCAGACGGGTAATCCCACTGTGTTGCTGAGTCGCATTCCTGCAGGAGTATGTGTGGAGGTCTCCTTTGATCTCCGGTTGCAGCGGGGAAGAAGGATGGAATGAGGAGGGGAGTGAAGGCCATCTGGAGGATTGCGGGAGAGTCTTTTTTGGGCTGGAGCTGTTGAAACTTTGATGATTAACCGGACGCCTGGTGGGTGAATAAAAATCCTTTTGTCTCTCCTTATGTATGAGGCTGATATTTGGTGTGGAAGTGGTATTGGAGGCATACACATTAATTGTCTACATCCCTTTGAGGATTAATGGAGGGGTTAGAATTAGGGGTACTGGAGAGTGGGCTCTGTTTGATAAAGCTGGATGGATGAAATTCTGAAAGCAGCTGTAATATCCCATGAAGCCAGTTTCCCCGGCATGTTTATAAGTGTTGCCTCACATTGTAGCATTACTATTAACTATCCTATTTACTAACTGATGGGATATATTAAAGGGTTCACCTGGTGAGAAACCATATTCTTGTGACTCAAATTGTGTAACATTATGTGCTATAGTGGCTTGGAGAAGTAGTGCACACAATATGGTATTTTGGTCAAGTGAAGTGAACCCTTTTGAATGGCGAAACTTTGCTTTACTTTATTTGTGCGGAGGTGGGCAAACTAACCCTGGATCTTTACAACCTCCATAAAGCTCATATTTGATAACATGCATTTGAAGATTTACTAACTCTCTAATTTATTCATGACTGGTTAACCCCCAGCTGTGGTTTATGAATGAACTACTAAACGGACTGTGTGTCTTAAATATGGAGGACTGAGGACTAGCATCAATATCTTTATTAATCGAGATATACTAATGATCGCTTACTATCTGGTTATGCTGATTGTTAAAGGGAACCTGTCACCCAAAAATCGTCTATCAAGCTGTTTACAGTACCTTATAGTGCTGTGTCCTCGTTTCTCGATGCACTTTTTCTTTGTTTTGCCGCATGTCTGCTCATTCCGAAATCGTAGTTATATTCAGCTGCTGCCCCGTGCTTCAAGTCAGGCTTGAAGTCACGGGGGCAGCGGCCTCGGCGTCTTCCATGGCCCTCTCCCCGCCCCCTGCCTCTGTGACTGACACCCGAACATCCGAATCCGGGACCGCGCTCAACGGCCGCATGCGCAGTAAAGGGCGGCAGGAGCGCGGTCCCGGCTGCCGCGCGTACTACGCGCCGTCTTACTTTCGCCGCACTGCGCATGCGCCCGACATGCTGAATCAAACGCGCCCGCGCCCGGCATCTTTACGCAGCCTACGCGATCTCCAGCACGCAAGCCGCAGAGGCAAGGCGCACAGGGGGTCACACTCCTGCTATAACTCAAGACTTCTAAGGTATATAATGGACGTTTTAGGTATTCAAGGACGTTTTGGTATGAATTAAGTGTAGGTAAAACGGCTCATTATAATATTTGAATTAAATCATGGGCACTTTTTTTTTTTTTTACATTGCATCAGGAACCTGGAAAAAATCAATCCGCTCCTACCACCTCAGCTTTCAAGTACCCCACTAAAATGCCCTAAAATAAAACACTACCCACAATTTTTCGATTCAAAGTAATGTAATAGCAGCATTCAATAAGAGGCACGTTTTTTAATCAGTGCAACAGTATTAAGAAATATTCTCCCACAGTCAGTGTAAAGGGGCACTCTCACCAGCGTCAACACATATTCTCCCACAGGCAGTGTAAAGGGGCACTCTCACCAGCGTCAACACATATTCTCCCACAGGCAGTGTAAAGGGGCACTTTTATAACCCCCGCTCCTCCTGCATCCTTTATTCTAACCTACAGTGAAATCTGGCAAATATTGTAATCAAGCATTCTTGGGGACAAAACGGTACCCAGGACAAAGGGAAATTGACGCTAAAACTCTCCATCACCACCTCCACAGTGTCCATGGGCTACCACTGCTGTATGACCGTGTAATCTGCATCACCACCCCCGCAGTGTCCATGTTGTTCCGCTGCTGTATGACCGTGTAATCTGCATCACCACCCCCGCAGTGTCCATGTTGATCCGCTGCTGTATGACCGTGTAATCTGCATCACCACCCCCGCAGTGTCCATGTTGTTCCGCTGCTGTATGACTGTGTAATCTGCATCACCACCCCCGCAGTGTCCATGTTGTTCAGCTGCTGTATGACCGTGTAATCTGCATCACCACCCCCGCAGTGTCCATGTTGTTCAGCTGCTGTATGACCGTGTAATCTGCATCATCACCCCCGCAGTGTCCACGGGCTACCACTGCTGTATGACCGTGTAATCTGCATCACCACCCCCGCAGTGTCCATGTTGATCCGCTGCTGTATGACCGTGTAATCTGCATCACCACCCCCGCAGTGTCCATGTTGTTCCGCTGCTGTATGACTGTGTAATCTGCATCATCACCCCCGCAGTGTCCACGGGCTACCACTGCTGTATGACCGTGTAATCTGCATCATCACCCCCGCAGTGTCCATGATGATCCGCTGCTGTATGACCGTGTAATCTGCATCACCACCCCCGCAGTGTCCATGTTGTTCAGCTGCTGTATGACCGTGTAATCTGCATCATCACCCCCGCAGTGTCCACGGGCTACCACTGCTGTATGACCGTGTAATCTGCATCATCACCCCCGCAGTGTCCATGATGATCCGCTGCTGTATGACCGTGTAATCTGCATCACCACCCCCGCAGTGTCCATGTTGTTCCGCTGCTGTATGACTGTGTAATCTGCATCATCACCCCCGCAGTGTCCACGGGCTACCACTGCTGTATGACCGTGTAATCTGCATCATCACCCCCGCAGTGTCCACGGGCTACCACTGCTGTATGACCGTGTAATCTGCATCACCACCCCCGCAGTGTCCATGTTGTTCAGCTGCTGTATGACCGTGTAATCTGCATCATCACCCCCGCAGTGTCCATGTTGTTCCGCTGCTGTATGACTGTGTAATCTGCATCATCACCCCCGCAGTGTCCACGGGCTACCACTGCTGTATGACCGTGTAATCTGCATCATCACCCCCGCAGTGTCCATGATGATCCGCTGCTGTATGACCGTGTAATCTGCATCACCACCCCCGCAGTGTCCATGTTGATCCGCTGCTGTATGACCGTGTAATCTGCATCACCACCCCCGCAGTGTCCATGTTGTTCAGCTGCTGTATGACCGTGTAATCTGCATCATCACCCCCGCAGTGTCCACGGGCTACCACTGCTGTATGACCGTGTAATCTGCATCACCACCCCCGCAGTGTCCATGATGATCCGCTGCTGTATGACCGTGTAATCTGCATCACCACCCCCGCAGTGTCCATGTTGTTCCGCTGCTGTATGACCGTGTAATCTGCATCATCACCCCCGCAGTGTCCACGGGCTACCACTGCTGTATGACCGTGTAATCTGCATCATCACCCCCGCAGTGTCCATGTTGTTCCGCTGCTGTATGACCGTGTAATCTGCATCACCACCCCCGCAGTGTCCATGTTGTTCCGCTGCTGTATGACTGTGTAATCTGCATCATCACCCCCGCAGTGTCCACGGGCTACCACTGCTGTATGACCGTGTAATCTGCATCATCACCCCCGCAGTGTCCACGGGCTACCACTGCTGTATGACCGTGTAATCTGCATCACCACCCCCGCAGTGTCCATGTTGTTCAGCTGCTGTATGACCGTGTAATCTGCATCATCACCCCCGCAGTGTCCACGGGCTACCACTGCTGTATGACCGTGTAATCTGCATCATCACCCCCGCAGTGTCCATGTTGTTCCGCTGCTGTATGACTGTGTAATCTGCATCAGCCACACCGCACTGTCCATGTAGTAAAATGGTCATCACTAAAACAATAATCGAAATTTGTAATATTTTTTTTTAGAATAATATCTTTACAGAAACCGTAAAGAGATGGACCAGGTGAGTCTCTATATTAAAACAATTATATTTTTTATTCTACCAGGCAATGTATTAATTTGTTGGTTTAATTTACAGTACCGCAACTTTATTTCCGATGAGGAACCATGTACCATAACCATAGTACAGCTCACCGATTCCACTGTGTCTATTGAAAGTAATTACGACATTGTAGGTTGCTTTGAAGAGGACTACATAGATGGTGAAATAGTAAATCTACAGGTATTGCCTTTTTTTAGTAATGTGTATATTAAAAAAACTCTTGATGTAATTTCAAATGGTTTATTTTTATATTTAAATAGTCACTATTTGAAGATAATTTGGAAATTAATATTGAAGACGGGAAAGAACCAGACAATAACGCATGTGAAGAAATAAGCGGAGATGTTTCCCTAAATTCCAATAATAACGAAATTCAGGTAAATAAAAAATTTCAAATTTTTTATTTGATTATTAAATAATATTTGGTCATTTTTCGGTAATGAGCAATGCGGAGAAAGTATTTGGCAGTCGTGCAGGGCTGTTGTTGGCTGACAGAATCAATAAGTCAACTGTAAGGATGGACGTAGTAGATACGCAGCCTGATCCAGGGCTCTTCCTCCCTTATATATGCTATATATTAAAACTGTGCCTTGGTAGAAAAGGGGAAGAGTGTAAGTCATGAGGATGACACAAGGTGCAATGGATATTGTATCTCCTGTTCTTTTTATATTTTTGTACAATCATTATCATAAGATTATTTTAATGTCCAAAAATTGGTTGGTGCCAAACGATGCTTGTCTTGTTGTCCCTAGCTCAATAAAATTAGAACACTGCGAGATATTCCGATGATACTAATACATTATACTAAAATTTCTTTTCTCTTAAAAGATGGACGAGTTATTGCAAGAGCTAAGATCAAAATTTGGACTATATTCCGGGGAAGAGGAATGTTTCCCCAGTAATCCGCTAATGAATGAGAATTTAGGTTATGAAGATTTCTTACCATTATGTTCAGAGAGCCGAATTGGCAGAGTCGACTGGTGTACATGTGAAAATTGTGTGACAATGCCCACCAACCTTGAATCGATATGTTGCAAAGAAGTTGAAAATGCAACTCCGTACATCTGTAGTTTCCAATGTATCACACAGCATGAATTTTTTTCTATTTTTTGTCAAAGAGAAGACACAGTCAACGTAGTTTTACGAATTGTGGGACAGTTACAAAGACCACCTCCCAAAAAACAAGAAAATCGGTAACGTATTGAAAAAATATTTTTTGCTTCCTAGTTTACTTTTTCATGGTCTGGCAGAATCACTAGTGGACACTAGTGATTATGTTATTTTACGTTATAGAGCAGCGGTCTCAAACTGAATTTACCTGTTGGTTATAGGAGGCAAAGTATGGTTGAGGCTGTGACGCAATAAGGGATTTCTATTAGGGACAGCTGACGGGAGCTGCTGATTTGAGAAAATAAATTCTGCGCTAAAAGTACATTGTGAAAAAAAAAATTAACATTGGCAAACGTTCATGTTATGCAAATGTTTAACGCGATAATTTTAATATGTTTTGCTGAAATTGATCGTAAAACGAACATTGGCCAATATTTTACACTTGGCCACATATATAATCAACCATCAGAAGGAGCACCAGTAAACATGGGTGGGAGTCAATTTTAAAAAACAAAAAAAATTTTTTTTTGGGAAAAATGTCCATTGGTATGGGCCACTAATTATTGTACTCTTGGGTACTCCAAAGTCCAACGTGCAATTATTTTATTTGCCTTGTTCTATAGCCTGTATTTTCAATATGTGTAATGTTATCCATGGGAGGTGTTTGGCTGTATGGCTGCAGTACACAGGAAATTTTTAAATGTAAAGCGTTAATTAATTCTGACATGGTGCCGGAGAATTTAACTTGAAAACAATGGTGAACACTGTAATGGCGAACAGGAATAATAGTAGAAGTCGAGGGCAACTCCTTTTTCTCCTCTGTTCCCTGTGTTATCTGCGTGCACCTGCAGTACTAGATCTCTAATGTTAGGGTTCACTTTTATTAACTTTGACCGGATGAGGAACCGTTGAGCATTTCGAATTAGAACTTATTTAGTTCTGCTCTGTGGTCATCTGACACAAATAAAGACTCAATCGAGGAATCGTTTCGGCCCTAGAATGGCCGGTCTTGAGAATAGTTGTTTAGATAGATGTACACTGGCTAATTTCCAAATTTATCTAGTGTAAGGACGCCTTCACACGAATGCACATTGCGGTCCAAAAAGCCAAGGGACATATTGCATGAAAGCCCCCACAAAGGGGATCCCGGCCACTTTCACTTTACATCTGCGTTTTAGCTATCCGTCCTAGAGCTCCGTCCTCGGGTCTCTAGGACGGAAAGCTACTGATCAGCATTCTTCTAATGCACCCTGAATGGAGAGAAATCAGTTCTGGATGCATCAGGATGTCTTCAGTTCTGGACCGGAACGTTTTTTGAGCGCAGCATGCTGTGCTTTTTGTTTGGTCAAAAAATGTCTCAGTACTGAACCGAAGACATTCTGATGCATCCTGAACGGATTTGTCTCCATTCATGATGCGTTAGGAGAATCCTGATCAGTAGCTTTCCGTCCTAGAGTCCAAAGGACGGATCTCTTGGACGGAAAGCTAAAACGCAAGTGTGAAAGGGGCCTAAAGCACTCAATAGTGCTTCTGTAGTGTTCATTCAGTACTTCTGTTCCACATGTCAGAATATGCTGACCCATTGATGTAAATTTGTCCCCATCTGAGATGCATAAGGGCTAAGGAACCCACCAATTATGTAGTGGAACAGCAATTGCTGATCCACAATCATGGCACGGGAAAAATATCCTTCAGTAACAATGCCATCATACTTATAGTAAAACATTACATTAATGTGATTGATTTTTGAAGACTCAACCAAAAATAGATTATGTTCTAAACTAATTATGTAAAGAAATTTTTATTAAGTTATATTTTTTAATCTTTACAGGCACCATCGTAAAATTGCCTACAGATCTTTCACAGCCTGGGTTCATGGATACCTAGGCATTGGTAATCGCAGACCTATACCTTCTTGTGTAGTTAATAAAGTGCGTACTTGTTTTCCTGACCCTGATAGTGAATATACTGGATTCAAGGAATGCAACGATCACCCCGCTGAATTTATGGCATTCGAGTAAATGTTATATAGTAGTTCAATAAATGTTAAAAATAAGGTTAAAAATTTTTTTTTTTATTGACATACAATAAAGATTAACAAACATTTCTGTTATTTGTATACATAATTCACAATATTTATTTGAAAACAGGTGGACAAAAATTTGAAAATGCTATTTGTTAACACCAAACATTTTTTGACAAATTAAACTATATTATTTGAATTTTATTTGTTATAATCATTATTTTAATATATATATATATATATATACACACACACACATACATATATATACACACATACATGTGTATATCGATATAAATAATATATATATATATATATATTATTTTTTTAAAATGGCCTCCAACCATCCCCTTCTAGCCATTCCTGTCACTCACCAATTATTTTTACTATTGGTATACTGTGTTGTATGAACCAGTCACCTCTGAATTCTGTACTAAGATACCGGCAGGGCCAGTTAGGGTGCAGCGATAGCATGTCTTTAATAATCTGGTTCGAAATTTGGTTATAAAAAATTTAAAAGCTATAAAGAAAATTTTTTTTCAGTCACCTATGATGCAGGATTCTGGATCCAAGTCAATAAGTGAACCTTCTGAATTGCCAATTAACTAAATAACCAAATAATTTGACTTAACATGTTTTATTAAGAATTCAATTTTTGAATTGAACCTTTCCCCAGGATTTGGTTTATAGAGCTGGGGACATGGGCTTTTAGATGGCCGGTGGCACATCTGCAGTACCCAGTCCCCATTGCTCTATGTGATTCTATGGCGGCCAACAATTGTTTTTAGAGATATGTAAATGAACTAGATATGACTCCAATGTCCGGAGAGGAGTCATATTTTCATTATCTCCTGACACGGGAGTGATATCTGGTTAATTTGCTTATCTCTAAAATTATTTTTCAGCCAAGAAAAAAGCACATTGAGCTATGGGGACTGGGGGCTTCTAGATGTGCCAACGGCCGTCTAGAAGCCCATGTCCCCAGCTCGATACACAAAATCCTGGAGACAGGTTCCCTATAAAAAAAGATTCTCGAAATTATACCCGGCGTATTAGAGACGTGACGCTACTTACAACCTGTTCCTGCTGGTTGCTTGGTAACAAATTCACATTTCTCTGTTTCATCTAAAAATAACACACACAGTATATAAATAATAAAAATTTTTTTTTTTTTTCACATGCATCTGTCTGCGGCGTGAATCAAGCTCCAAGTGAGAGTGGGATCCTTTAATGTTTATCCAAAATATTCAAACTCATAGTAAATGTCGGAAGTCTATAACTGAACTTTATTAGTCAAATTGAAGTTTATATTTTTATATGGTTAAGATTGCGTATAGAAACGGACATTCACGGGAACATAGAACTTGATTCACACTGCCGACTAATTCATCTGAAAAAAATTTAAAAACAAACACTTTTATTGTAAAAACATTTTTAACAAAAAAATTCTTAGTAATAAATATAACAAATTTATGGTTGCTTGGGAGAGGAACGTATTCGGACACTTGCATTCCTAAGAAAAAAAAATAAAAAGATGTTTGCCTCTTTGCAAAATTTAAGGAAGGTATGTAAGACTTTAAAACATCACTCACCATCAACAGTAACTGCATTATCATAACACAGTATGATTGATTGTAGTTCCATTCGTGATATAAAACGTATCTAACTTATAAGAGAAAAAATAGAAAATAAAATAAATATATATATATATATATATATATATATATATATATATATATATATATATATATAAATATATATCCATATATATGTATACATATGAGCAAGAGAGAGAGAGAAAGAGTATCACACTCACACTTAGGCCTCTTTCACTCTTGTGTTGTGAAGATGAGGCGAGCACTTCAGTGGCCGGAAGTGCACGCCTGATCCAGCTCAACGCTAGTGAACTGAAAACATTTGAAGACGTATCAGTCTTCAAAACAAATTCAGTGTTACCGTGGCCGCCAGGATGCTACTAGCGTCCAGGATTCAATAGTAGTGGTGGGGAGGGAGGGAGCGGCATACTTAGAGTCCGAGCGGCTCACGTGGTGCTCCTGTATGACGTCAGAGCTCCCCACGCGCATGGATCAATTGATCTATGCACTGGGCCGCCCTGATGTCATCCTGGAGCGCCCAGGGAGCACAACGTGGAATGCAAGTATGTCGCTCCCCCTACTCTTTTCTATGGCAACCAGGACTTTAGCGTCCAAGCTTCCTTAGTAACCATTCACATATAGCTAAACGTTGGATAAGACGATGCGAGGAAACAACGTTTAACTAAAGGGTTGGTTCAGAATAATGAATTTCAATGGGCATTAATTCTGGATCCGTTCTTCCAACATGCATTCATGATTTTTGGCTGGATAAAAATCCATAACATGCTGCGGATATTGATGCGGCCAAAAAACATATCAGTACTAAGCTGAGGACATCCTGATGCATCGTGAAGGGATTTCTCTCCATTGCGGATGCATGGGGATTATCCTGGTCAATAGATTTGTGTCCAAGAGAGCAGAGGACGGATCTCTAGGACGGATAACAAAAAAGCTAGTCTGAAAGAGGCCTTTTTTTAATATGGTGTGTATAATCCAAATGTAGAACTATATAACATGTCTGTACTCACCGTTGGAATATAAGAACCAAAAAAAGACAATCATGGTTGTTCATTCTAAGTAGAAACAGGCATCAAGTGTGGTCAGTCCATAAGAGACTTGATTTCTCTCCTGGAAGACACTAACAAAATAACCATAACACCATAACCATAACCATAACCAGATAACCATAACACCATAAACAATAACTTTTTTTTTTTTTTAAACCGGTATTGTTTTGTAAATTAACTGTGAAGAACCATTATTTTGAATTTTTTAGAAAGAGGTTCTATTTTTCGCTGTAACGAAATCGATTAATTTGCATTCGCCTGATTTCAGCTTTATTAGGCCGCTCCATATTTGCTATGTTAGGAGGTAGTGATGCAGTTCGACTTTCCCAATCGTGTGAGATTTTACCACCTGCCATCTTGAGTACATCATCAATAATATCATACATAAATTCAACCGATAACTTCTCGTATACATTGCGGACGATCCAACGAGATCTTCCTTTTGGGACAAACAACTTTGTTCTTCTTGCTCCGACCGCTTCAGTGTTGGAACGTGAAAATTTGACTGTGGCCTGTTTTCTTCCGGTATTGTTATTATGGGTTAAAACCGCTAACTTTGTTCGAGCCTCCATTCCATCCATCCCGAAATGAATCCGCTTGGTGCGATACTTCAACGCCAAACTGTGGAAATTCTCCAGTGCACCAGTGTGACATCCATGAATAAGATGCGGCATATCATTTTGAAATTGCTGACTTGTCACAATCTTCTCTATGTTTGTAAAAGGAGGAGTGTCTTTGATGATCCATAAGTAGCGTTTTTCTTCATCACCATCTTCAATAGTTTTATGAGCACACTTGCTGTATAGATTTGCTTCCCACTGGTGCTGGTTGCAGATGTGATGCATCAGTGAAAACCACTTTTCCTTGAATAGGTCGACGTTATTCTGACTTGTTTTGACACACCACCAGAAGTGAAGACCGATCTTGTCAATCCAGGGAGCTATTTGCTTGCATAATTTCATTTTTGAAACTTTAGTGAGTTTTTTTTTAATGGATTTTGAATAGTGCCATATGTCAAATTGATGGTTGATCTGGGGGTAATTGGTTTTCATCATCTTTCGAATCCCGACATGTCGATCCGATGCAAATATCTGTATTTCCATGCCCTTCTCAAGTAGACGATCCATGACGATTCCAAATCCATGTTTCTCCATTGCAACGGAGGATGAACACTGGCTACGTTGAACCACTTCAAAATCAAGAATAGTATCTGTGACACAGTCCATCATAGTGTAAACACAGTATTTTGCACTGTGGCCGGGACTGTCACACTGACCATCTCCAGATATGCTCAATTTCTTAGTTTGGCGGGCGTCAAGGTTAGACTGCTGGTTCTGTTTCCATGCCTTGTCAATTGATGGAAAAATAAAATTGGTCTGATACCTGTAATATGTTTTTTCTGAAATACTTACCACATACAATAAGTTAAAAAATTCGTTAATTTTTTGGAAATTTGAACCGCTAAGTAATAGGGAGGCAGCTAGTTGAATATTGCCAGAAGCATACTTACCAACTCGTGGCTGGGTTTCAAAAATTTGAAAATAATGACCTGCATAGCATTTTCCTGTATACTTACAATATGATCCATCAAAGGTTTTTTTAAAATTTTGGACAAGATAATTGCAATTAGGTTGACCTTGACATCTCACTTTGTAAATTAGATTTTCAAGATGGGATTCAAAAACTAGTAGTTTTCGTTGGTTCACTTGCTCTTTTTCGTCTTGTACTGTAAGTTCTGGTGCTTTGATAACAGTGTCCTGGTAGATTATTGGCGCTAATTCTTCCAGTTCTGATTCGAAAAAGCTCGACACGTTTGGTACATAATCACTATTGTCTTGTCCGTCTTCCGAATCTTCTTTATCATTGTCTTCATCCTCAATGCAATCTTCAGCAATCGGCGATAGAGGTGTAAAACAAGATGAAAAATCTTCATCCATTTGAGGGACAAAATCTTGATTGAAAGACATCCTATTTTGCCTCTTCTTTAGTGGAGATTCTGATTCGTCCCTCTGCTTCCGGGGGTTTGGAGTCGAAATTGAATGAATATTCCGTTCACTACCTACTTCAATATACTTACGTGGACTGACACTTTCGAAATCAGACTTAGGAAGTATGACGCTGTTTAGCAAAGATAACTCTGTTTGAGTGGCGACATCCATTGTTCTTCCCGAAGATATTTCCAAGGAGGCATCACTTCTGATTTGTCCTGTCAGATCTTCCTCTGGATTACCTGTTTTTGATTGCAGACATCTTTTCCTTTTTGATGGTCTAGCCAGTTGTAGATTTTCGGATAACAATATGTCTCCCTTTTCAAAAGAAAAAATTGTTGGAATAGCGTTGGGATAAAGTACACGACCATGGTGTGTAATTTTGTAGCTGTCTTCAGTAAAATGTAGGGAGCAGAGGCGATATTTATTGTTTTTGTTTTCTTCTAGAATTTTTTGGGCTAGTTGGTCAATATCCAAAAAATCCTGCGGTATCTGTTGGAGCCAGAGTTTTATACTATCTTTTTGCTTTGGAAAGGTATGAAGTATCACGTCATCCCCAATTTTTTTTTTTACAGTTCGGCTACTGCACTGTTGGATAACACAGCTAGGCATTTTTTTCAATGAAATTGACCTAAAAATAAATAAATAAATAAAAAAAAAAAAAAAAATTATTAGAATGAGGGTTGTAACTATATTCATAACTGGCCAAGTAAAAAAAAACTGAGGTAAAAATCGAACCACAATCTGGGGGTTCAAAAACACATATAAGACAAACAGGAGAACAGCCGGGGCATTCAGTTCTTAGAATATGTTACTAAATATGATGCTGCAGTAGTGAGATAATTTATTTTTAATACACGGCCAGCGTTACTTTATGTCCAGGCTTGGAGTCAAGGGGGCAGGGTCCTACTTGCTTCACGTCTCGCTTACCATTCCCCCATTTCCCATCCCTTCACTGTGATTGCCAGCGCTTAGGCCTAACAGCAGGCTGGCTTCTCCTAACAGAGAATTCTGTAACATATACAGAAACAGAATCCCCCTGCTGTACTATTGACGGTCGTGTCGAGGGTTTTGAACCACTGTTTCTGGTGACAGTTTAACTTCATAGCGCTCTAAACAACAATGATTAATAGGATGTAAATTATGTAGTCATTTTAATTAGTAAATAGAAATTAGTGCCTTGCCGTTTTTTTGCTAGCGAAAGCATTCAATATTCTATTTTCGCGCAATCACATTGTGTATCTATGTCCACAACAGTAATAACATCTATATGGACTAAGAGGTTGTAGAAGGCTTTTTGTCCATATGTACAATTGAAAAACAAACATTTACATTCTTTTAGACAAAAGATAGTCATCACAACTCCAGTGATTCGCCAGATAAAACATTAGACTTGAGAAATGCCTCCCTCAACTATAAATATGGATGGATGATTTACATCCTATACTCAACTTGTGTTCTGTTTATTGTGACTATCATTCATACCCATCATGTAATATTTTTTTCCTCTCACAGTTGAGAAATATTTAAATTACTAAACCAATTATCCAAATACATATATATTAAAATGTTTTTTTTTTCTTACCATCTGTCAAGTATGGTTTTGGCTGTTGAGTGTCTTTCAATTTAATATTCGAAACTTACCTTTCACTAAAAGATACAGTAATACCTACGGTTTTATTCCAGTCAACCTATCCTTTAAATATAAAAAAAGGAAAGAATTAATATTAATTATTAACTTTTTTAATTATAAAAAAAAAAGGTCAAATTCAAAAGGGCGTAACTCTCCCTAGGACAGTTTCATTAGCCACAATTGCATAGCAACAAAAAAAGGACAGGGGTGCAAAGCCATTTTAAATCACGGCAGGGGATAAGTTCATTTCAATGCCACATTAACGCATCCAAATTAGGACTATAAATCATAAACTGCGGAAATGAAGGATGGGAAGAACAGTACAGAAAAACTATAGAGTGCTATCAGAGATTGCTTTCCATCCTTTTGCTTTATTTTTTTGTATAAAGGATGGATCTTGCAATCCCATTCCCGCTTCCATCCGGTATGTGTCCGTACCTTGTGCCACGCAATTTGTTGGACGTAGCACGAAAGACATACGTCCGTGTGAATTCGACCTTATAATAATGATATAATAGTTGAACTGGTAATTACCTGCAAGCATGAACACTAAAATATTACTTCTTGTCCATCCGATTTTGGAAAGGTAAACAGAAACCTGAATAAATTAATTTTATTTTAAAAAAAAGGGATTAAAAAATTAGGGAAAATAAAATATATACATTTTTGGCTAAATAACATTACATTGTGAAACTACATGGACACTGCGGAGGTGGTGATGCAGATTACACAGACATACAGCAGCGGTAGCCCATGGACACTGCGGAGGTGGTGATGCAGATTACACAGTCATACAGCAGCGGAACAACATGGACACTGCGGAGGTGGTGATGCAGATTACACGGTCATACAGCAGCGGTAGCCCAAGGACACTGCGGGGGTGGTGATGCAGATTACACAGTCATACAGCAGCGGAACAACATGGACACTGCGGGGGTGGTGATGCAGATTACACGGTCATACAGCAGCGGATCATCATGGACACTGCGGGGGTGATGATGCAGATTACACGGTCATACAGCAGCTGAACAACATGGACACTGCGGGGGTGGTGATGCAGATTACACGGTCATACAGCAGCGGATCATCATGGACACTGCGGGGGTGATGATGCAGATTACACGGTCATACAGCAGTGGTAGCCCATGGACACTGCGGGGGTGATGATGCAGATTACACGGTCATACAGCAGTGGTAGCCCGTGGACACTGCGGGGGTGATGATGCAGATTACACGGTCATACAGCAGCGGAACAACATGGACACTGCGGGGGTGGTGATGCAGATTACACGGTCATACAGCAGCGGATCATCATGGACACTGCGGGGGTGATGATGCAGATTACACGGTCATACAGCAGTGGTAGCCCGTGGACACTGCGGGGGTGATGATGCAGATTACACAGTCATACAGCAGCGGAACAACATGGACACTGCGGGGGTGGTGATGCAGATTACACGGTCATACAGCAGCGGAACAACATGGACACTGCGGGGGTGATGATGCAGATTACACGGTCATACAGCAGTGGTAGCCCGTGGACACTGCGGGGGTGATGATGCAGATTACACGGTCATACAGCAGCTGAACAACATGGACACTGCGGGGGTGGTGATGCAGATTACACGGTCATACAGCAGCGGATCATCATGGACACTGCGGGGGTGATGATGCAGATTACACGGTCATACAGCAGCTGAACAACATGGACACTGCGGGGGTGGTGATGCAGATTACACGGTCATACAGCAGCGGATCATCATGGACACTGCGGGGGTGATTATGCAGATTACACGGTCATACAGCAGTGGTAGCCCGTGGACACTGCGGGGGTGATGATGCAGATTACACGGTCATACAGCAGTGGTAGCCCGTGGACACTGCGGGGGTGATGATGCAGATTACACGGTCATACAGCAGCGGAACAACATGGACACTGCGGGGGTGGTGATGCAGATTACACGGTCATACAGCAGCGGATCATCATGGACACTGCGGGGGTGGTGATGCAGATTACACGGTCATACAGCAGTGGTAGCCCGTGGACACTGCGGGGGTGATGATGCAGATTACACGGTCATACAGCAGTGGTAGCCCGTGGACACTGCGGGGGTGATGATGCAGATTACACGGTCATACAGCAGCTGAACAACATGGACACTGCGGGGGTGGTGATGCAGATTACACGGTCATACAGCAGTGGTAGCCCGTGGACACTGCGGGGGTGATGATGCAGATTACACGGTCATACAGCAGTGGTAGCCCGTGGACACTGCGGGGGTGATGATGCAGATTACACAGTCATACAGCAGCGGAACAACATGGACACTGCGGGGGTGGTGATGCAGATTACACGGTCATACAGCAGCGGAACAACATGGACACTGCGGGGGTGATGATGCAGATTACACGGTCATACAGCAGTGGTAGCCCGTGGACACTGCGGGGGTGATGATGCAGATTACACGGTCATACAGCAGCGGAACAACATGGACACTGCGGGGGTGGTGATGCAGATTACACGGTCATACAGCAGCGGATCATCATGGACACTGCGGGGGTGGTGATGCAGATTACACGGTCATACAGCAGTGGTAGCCCGTGGACACTGCGGGGGTGATGATGCAGATTACACGGTCATACAGCAGCTGAACAACATGGACACTGCGGGGGTGGTGATGCAGATTACACGGTCATACAGCAGCGGATCAACATGGACACTGCGGGGGTGGTGATGCAGATTACACGGTCATACAGCAGCGGATCATCATGGACACTGCGGGGGTGATGATGCAGATTACACGGTCATACAGCAGTGGTAGCCCGTGGACACTGCGGGGGTGATGATGCAGATTACACAGTCATACAGCAGCGGAACAACATGGACACTGCGGGGGTGGTGATGCAGATTACACGGTCATACAGCAGCGGAACAACATGGACACTGCGGGGGTGATGATGCAGATTACACGGTCATACAGCAGTGGTAGCCCGTGGACACTGCGGGGGTGATGATGCAGATTACACGGTCATACAGCAGCGGAACAACATGGACACTGCGGGGGTGGTGATGCAGATTACACGGTCATACAGCAGCGGATCATCATGGACACTGCGGGGGTGGTGATGCAGATTACACGGTCATACAGCAGTGGTAGCCCGTGGACACTGCGGGGGTGATGATGCAGATTACACGGTCATACAGCAGCTGAACAACATGGACACTGCGGGGGTGGTGATGCAGATTACACGGTCATACAGCAGCGGATTAACATGGACACTGCGGGGGTGGTGATGCAGATTACACGGTCATACAGCAGCGGATCATCATGGACACTGCGGGGGTGATGATGCAGATTACACGGTCATACAGCAGTGGTAGCCCGTGGACACTGCGGGGGTGATGATGCAGATTACACAGTCATACAGCAGCGGAACAACATGGACACTGCGGGGGTGATGATGCAGATTACACGGTCATACAGCAGCGGAACAACATGGACACTGCGGGGGTGGTGATGCAGATTACACGGTCATACAGCAGTGGTAGCCCATGGACACTGTGGAGGTGGTGATGGAGAGTTTTAGCGTCAATTTCCCTTTGTCCTGGGTACCGTTTTGTCCCCAAGAATGCTTGATTACAATATTTGCCAGATTTCACTGTAGGTTAGAATAAAGGATGCAGGAGGAGCGGGGGTTATAAAAGTGCCCCTTTACACTGCCTGTGGGAGAATATGTGTTGACGCTGGTGAGAGTGCCCCTTTACACTGCCTGTGGGAGAATATGTGTTGACGCTGGTGAGAGTGCCCCTTTACACTGACTGTGGGAGAATATTTCTTAATACTGTTGCACTGATTAAAAAACGTGCCTCTTATTGAATGCTGCTATTACATTACTTTGAATCGAAAAATTGTGGGTAGTGTTTTATTTTAGGGCATTTTAGTGGGGTACTTGAAAGCTGAGGTGGTAGGAGCGGATTGATTTTTTCCAGGTTCCTGATGCAATGTAAAAAAAAAAAAAAGTGCCCATGATTTAATTCAAATATTATAATGAGCCGTTTTACCTACACTTAATTCATACCAAAACGTCCTTGAATACCTAAAACGTCCATTATATACCTTAGAAGTCTTGAGTTATAGCAGGAGTGTGACCCCCTGTGCGCCTTGCCTCTGCGGCTTGCGTGCTGGAGATCGCGTAGGCTGCGTAAAGATGCCGGGCGCGGGCGCGTTTGATTCAGCATGTCGGGCGCATGCGCAGTGCGGCGAAAGTAAGACGGCGCGTAGTACGCGCGGCAGCCGGGACCGCGCTCCTGCCGCCCTTTACTGCGCATGCGGCCGTTGAGCGCGGTCCCGGATTCGGATGTTCGGGTGTCAGTCACAGAGGCAGGGGGCGGGGAGAGGGCCATGGAAGACGCCGAGGCCGCTGCCCCCGTGACTTCAAGCCTGACTTGAAGCACGGGGCAGCAGCTGAATATAACTACGATTTCGGAATGAGCAGACATGCGGCAAAACAAAGAAAAAGTGCATCGAGAAACGAGGACACAGCACTATAAGGTACTGTAAACAGCTTGATAGACGATTTTTGGGTGACAGGTTCCCTTTAATGATCTATATGTTTAACCCCAGTTGTGATCCATCATTGAATTGCTAACAAACGGTGTGCTTTAACTAGGGAGGCGTCACGGATGTAGTAGGGGAGAACACCAAAAGACAATAAGAAGGAAGGGAAAAGACACTAGGCCTCACCGCTAGGGAAGGAAAAGGGTCACCACCTATAAATAAAACCCTGCTCCTGGCCCTAACTCCTATCCGTATGGGCACCTCTCGATGGTAGAGATGCCCATACACAGGGACCTAGAAAACCCTGGTGGCCCTCGAATGCCCTAAAGGTAATGACAGGGCAGAGACAACCCGCTCCTTCCCTGGTGAAGGAACCAGCGTCTCGCTCAGGCCTAGTAAATAACAAAGGATGGGGGGGAATACAAAACACAACAAGCGGAACACTTAACTTCTAAGGATGATGGATGATAAAAGGGTGTTAAGTCGCCAAAATTGGGGAGGGGGACGGGGCGGGAAAGAGCAAGAGGGAATTGGGTGGCGTTGTTTTTGTTTTTTTTCCTCTTCTTTTTGATTCTCCTTCATTGTGATATGTATTATCAGAAAGGATTCCTGCAATTAAAATCTTGTCATGGAATGTAAGAGGTCTGGGGGAGAAAGTAAAGAACTATGCTGTTTTCAATGTAATAGGTAGCTATCTCCCAGCTATAGTGTTTTAATGGAGACTCATATGTTGAGGGATAGATTGGTTCTTTTTAAAAGAAAATGGATTGCATATCAATTTCATTCTGTTTATAGTGGGTATAGTAGAGGGGTTAGTATTCTTATTCACAAAGATAGATTATGTTCAATAATTTCTCAAAAGATTGATGCTGAGGGTCGATTTGTAAGATGTGTAGTGGCAGGGGTTTATATCCCTCCACCTTATAGACACGAGGTGTTGTTAAAATTAAATGAGTTCCTACAGGATAAACATAACTGTCCACTACTATTGCTGGGAGATTTCATTTGTACGATGGATGAATACTTGGATAGATTAACAAAGAAAGATAAGGTAAAAAAAACCTGGTCTTACGCCCTTGAAGAGGATCACTCAAGAGTTTGGTTGGTGGGATATATGGAGGATTCATAATCCGCTATTAAGACAGTTTTCTTATTATAGAAAAACGTATGATTCTCTCTCTAGGATTGATTTGGCATTTGGAAATCAGTTGACCCTTCAAAGGAAAGTTGTGGTCTCGTATGATCTCAGATCATTCCCCAATGTTAATAAAGATGAACTTAGAGGTGGAAGGTGAGAAAAGTGTTCGCAAACTCTATTCGGTTAATCCTATTTGGCATAGGCCTCATGCACACGACCGTAATGTGCATCCGTGGCCGTTGTGCCGTTTTCCGTTTTTTTTTCGCGGACTCGTTAACTTTTAATGGGTCCACGGAAAAATCTGAAAATGCACCGTTTTGCAGCCGCATCCATGATCAGTGTTTCCTGTCCGTCCAAAAAATATGACCTGTCCTATTTTTGGGACGGACAACGGTTCACGGACCCATTCAAGTCAATGGGTCCGTGAAAAAACACGGATGCACACAATATTGGCATCCACGTCCGTGGCCGTAGGCTACTTTCACACAGACGGATCCGCAGATCCGTCTGCATAAAAGCTTTTTCAGAGCTGAGTTTTCACCAGCTCGCAGGTAAGCATTATACTTACCTGCGAGCTGCGATGTCTGTGACCGGCCGGGCGCTCCTCCTACTGGTAAGTGACAGGTCTGTGCTATAAGCAATGCGCCGCACAGACCTTTCACTTACTAGTAGGAGGAGCGCCCGGCCGGTCACAGACATCGCAGCTCGCAGGTAAGTATAATGCTTCTAAAAATTGCTAAGTAACCATGGCAACCAGTCCTGCAGTAGCATCCTGTTTGCCATGGTTACCGATCGGAGCCCCAGCGATTAAACTGGGACTCCGATCGGTACTCTCCGCTGCCACCAATGATAGGGGAGAGATTTTAATTAGGAGGGGGAGCCCACTGGCCACCAATAAATCTAAAGTACTACAGGGGAGGGAGGGGTGGCCGGCCGCTCTGGCCACCAATGTGTTAACTACAGAGGAGCGAGGGGGGGCCGGCCGCACTGGCCACCAATGAGTTAAATACAGGGGGGCGGGGGAGGTCTGCCCCCTGCTGCCTGGCAGCACCTGCCAGGCAGCAGGGGGCAGTCATGTACACAGTTCTTTTAGTATATTCTAACCTGAAGAATATACTAACACCTCTGTGTTAGAATATACTGTCGGATCTGAGTTTCACGATCTAACTCAAATCCGATGGAATATTCTAACAGAGGCATTTCCATGATGATGGGGATGCTTCAAGAAAACTCCGATCCGATGGTAAAAAATGGGACTCCTGACTTTACATTGAAAGTCAATGGGGGACGGATCCGTTTGCAATTGCACCATATTGTGTGAATGTCAAATGGATCCGTCCCCATTGACTTGCATTGTAATTGAGAACGGATCAGTTTGGCTCCGCACGGCCAGGCAGACACCAAAACGACTTTTTTTTCATGTCTGTGGATCCTCCAAAAATCAAGGAAGACCCACAGACGAAAAAACAGTCACGGATCACGGACCTACGGACCCCGTTTTTGCGGACCTTAAAAAAAAAACGGTCGTGTGCATGAGGCCTTAACTTAATGGGGCGAGAGGAACAATTTGTAATAGAGTTAATTCTCTTCTTTAAAATAAATAAGGACTCAGCTGGGGTTAATGTGGTCTGGGTTGCTGCCAAGCTTACGTGAGAGGCCTATTGAATAAAAAGATCTCAGAGATTACAAAATGAGGAAACAAAGAAAGCTTGGCTCCTGGCTTCTAACAATTATGAAAATTATCTTAGAGAAAAAGCTCAGAACATGGATTTATCGGTTAGATCTAGAAGTTATTGGGACCAGGTAAATTCCTGTCTAGTATAATTAAAAGGATGGAGACAGTGGTAAATATTTCTGCAATTCGAGATCAGGAGGGCATAGTATATAATGATCCAGGTATGATATTGGGTGCGTTTAGGGATTACTCTTAATACTTGTATTCAAAGATTCCAACAGATTTTTGTAGGTTGACGATATTAATATTCCAAAATTTAGTGTTATTCAACAGGAAGATTTGGATCTACCTATCTCATTAGGTGAGGTGTTATCAGCAATAGCTGAGTCTCCACTTGGTAAAGTGGCAGGTCCAGATGGTGTCCCTGTAGAATTCTATAAGAGAGGCAGGGAGTTTTGGGTGAATAGATTAATGGAGGTTTTTGGCTATTCAAAGCAAACGACCCGTCTACCTGTTTCAATGGGGGAAGCAACGATTATCTTAATCCCTAAAGAGGATAGTTTAGACCCGGGTTTATATCGCCCAATATCCTTAATGAATAATGATTGTAAGATTCTAGCTAGAGTTTTGGCAAAGAGACTAAAAGGGGTAATTACAAGCTTAGTACATTATGATCAAAATGGATTTATTCCTGGACGATCTACGTCTTTAAACCTCTTTAGAATCTTTGCCAATATTCAATGGGTATATGATACTGGTTGGTGCTTTATCTTGTCATTAGATGCGACAAAAGCCTTTGGTAGTGTAGAATGGGGTTATCTATGGGAAGTTTTGGGTCAATTCGCTTTTGGTTCTGAGTTTATAAAATGGTTGAAGATTATTTATAGTGATCGGAGAGCACGTATATCTGCTAATGGTAAGCTGTCTGAATGTTTTAACATTCGAAAAAAAACGGCAAGCGGCACAACGGCCACGGATGCACACAACGGTCGTGTGCATGAGGCCTAGGCCAAATAGGATTAACCGAATAGAGTTTGTGAACACTTTTCTCACCTTCCACCTCTAAGACAGGGATGTCCTCTCTGCCCCATACT
The DNA here is from genome assembly GCF_014858855.1 of Bufo gargarizans. Taxonomy (NCBI): domain Eukaryota; kingdom Metazoa; phylum Chordata; class Amphibia; order Anura; family Bufonidae; genus Bufo; species Bufo gargarizans. The sequence goes on along the minus strand of NW_025334622.1, from coordinate 85,624 downwards.
CTTTGCTTTAGCTGTTGAAGACAAGATCTGCGTTTTCATGGGTTTGGAGTTAGGGGGATAGAGGATAAAAATATCACTTTATGCAGATGATTTCCTATTCTTGATTGGTGATACTGATAGAGATTTAAATCATGTTATGGCAATGGTAATAATTTTGGTATGCTTTCAGGCATAGTAATTAATTGGAGTAAATCAACCTTGCTGCCATTGAATGATAAGGTTGTGGTAACAGATGAGAAGCTAAGGATATTGGGCCTTATGATAGCTTTAAATACTTAGGACTAGTAGTAGCAAAAGGACCCTGCTAGATTTGTAGATCTGAACCTCATGCCGCTGTTTAGGAGAATTAAAGAAAGGATCGGTCTTATTAAAATGGTTCTGTTACCTCAATTATTATATATTATTAGCAATTGCCCCATTTATTTGGGTAAATCAGTTTTTATCGAAATGGAAAAATTATTTAAAGGGGTTGTCCTGATTCAGAGCTTAACCCGGACATACCCATAATTTCACCCAGTCAGCCCCAATGATGTTAGCATCGGAGCATGTCATGCTCCGATGTGCTCCCTTGCCCTGCGCTGGAGAGTGACTACAGAGTATGGCCCCTACAGTCTGGAGCTACCCAACATCTAGTGCATGGTACCACCGTCGATGTGGAGCAAAGGGTCTAAGGCCTCAGACCCTTTGCTCCACATCGACGGTGGTACCATGCACTAGATGTTGGGTAGCTCCAGACTGTAGGGGCCATACTCTGCGGGACCGCTCTGCACTGGCAGTCACTCTCAGTCGTATCTATGAATGGGCTATTCAGGGCTATTATCCCTGACGCCCTCCCATGAGCACTTACACAGGTTATCACTTTTTGACTTGGTGCCCTCTGTGACTTCAGAGATTTGCACTCTACGTGCATAGGTCATTCTCCATCGTCAATTCCTTTGTCAAGTGACCGTACGTACTTCGCCCTTTGGCATACATTTATCTACTCTTCGGCGTATAACATATGGGTCTGTTGTCTTTACGTAATTTCCAAACGCAATTTTAAATTACGCATTATTATTGGACAAGGCCTATTCTTTTTATCATGATTGGCCCCTTGTCTGTAGTATACCTACCTCGTATTACCCCCTGATGATCCCACTCGATGGGTGAAACGCGTCGGGGTTGTAGTGTATCATATTTACATCATAAAACTATCTTATTAGTGTATTTTTGTGCGTGTGTTTGTCTGCGTATTTTTACCCACTAGGTTGACCCTGTACCTCCTGGCGATCCGTCACGAGGGCTGTATACAGTGGTACACCTTCTTTCCTTTCGTTTTTATCTGTGCTGGTCATCCATTGGGGGACCATTCTGACACTAGTTTCTCTCCACCTGTCACCTAATCAGGGTTAGACAGGAGGTGAGGCTAGGCACGAGGACAGGGAGTCCCCACCATTAGGGGACGTCCCTGGGCAGAGGACCAGAGTAGGGCAGCAGTGGCAGGGACAATTTCCCCACCACTCACTTTAGTGTGTCTTACGGTGTCATGGCCCACCCTAATGACTATGTATAAGGTTGTTTATCCTCATTAAATTGAGATGAGTTATCTAATCATTGAACAGGGTATTACTGCTGGACTTGTTGATTTCTCTACTATTACCCTTATTCTGTATATATTGGTATCTCTACTGCTGGACTTTCTTAGTAGAGGAAAAGCATAGAGTAGCTGATTCGGCCAATAGGGGGAGAAGGAATCTTTCCCCGTTGGTGAGTCTTTTGACCTGAGGGAAAAGAAAAGTTGGCATTTTCTGTTCTCCCTGGTTGCAAACAAATCTAGTTGCGGACGACCCCAGAGGAGAGTTATTTGGTTGAAGATTTTTTAATTCAGATACCATTCGCCCTGGTCCAGTGTGTTTCTGCTTAAGAAATCTGCTACCTTGTTTTCCGTTCCCTTTAGATGTACCGCCTTGATAGACGGAACGCAAGGTATTACAAGAGAAAAAATGTCTGCGGCCAACATAAGACTTTCTGATTTGGTTCCTCCTTGTCTGTTCAAATAGGATACGACTGTGGTGTTGTCCGAAAAAATCTTTAGAGCTTTCCCCTGAAGTAAAGGAAGAAATTATTTTAAGGCAAGAAGAACTGCTCTCAGTTCTCTCATGTTTTTAGAGTCTTGACTCTCCTCCCTTTTCCATACCCCTTGTCGTAAGTTTCCCTGACAATATGCCCCCCAGCCGAAAGGACTTGCATCCGTGGTTAGGGTTACGAAATTCTGTTGATTCCAAGGGAGACCTTGGGACAGATTTAAAAGGATTCAGCCACCAGCGTAAAGATTGAATTGCCTGAGGGGTGAGTGGGAGTAGAGCATCCAGCGGAAAAAGGGCGCCCTGCCATTCTTTCAGGATTTGCCATTGGAGGGGTCTGGAGTGAAGCTGACTCTAATTGACCACCGGTATGGTGGAAATCATTTTGCCCAACACTGCCATTGCCTGCCTAATAGTACGGTTCTTTGCCACTATAAGGGACTGAACTCCACTGAGTCCAGGATCATTCCTAGAAAAACACATTTTTGGGAGGATATTAGATTCGAGTTTTTCTAGGATCCGCACCACCTTATTGAGATGCAAGTCCAGACGGTTCTTTGACTCTGCCACCACCAAAAGATCGTCTAGATATGGAATTACTAGAATGTCTCTTTCTCTCATGTGGGCCATGACTTCTGCCATTACTTTTGTGAAGAGTCTGGGAGCCTGAGAAATTCCGAACGGAAGAGCTGTATATTGTAAGTGATGAATCGGATTCCCTATTGAAACTGCGTCTCTGAGATATTTTTGATAGTCTGCGTGCATTGGGATATGGTAAAATGCATCTCATGTCTATTGTGGCCATGAAACAGCCCTCGAATAGATGTTTTAAAACTGACTGAATTTACTCCATTCCGAACTTCTTGCAAGAGAGAAACGGATTTAGACCTTTTAAGTTTATAATTGTTCTGAACGTGCCATCTGGTTTGGGAACCAGAAAAAGGGAAGAATATAAACCTTTTCCTTTCTCTGACTCTGGTACTGGAACCAGGAAATTTTTCTCTAAAAGAGAAAGAATCTCCTGTTGCAAAGCTAGATTTTTTACCAAATCTCTTAAGATATTTGTGACTTTGAATCTCTCCGGTGGGCGAGAGACAAACTCTAGACGAAAACCTTCCCTTATAATGCCCAAAATCCAGAGGCTTGAGATTTCCTCCCAAGCGTGAAGGAAATGAGAGAGTCTGCCGCCCACAGGAGAGAAACCATCATTGCTGAGTGGGTCTGGAACCTGAGGAAGATTGGGAATTGAACAGGAAACCCTCATCTTTCCCATTTTTATTTCCTGCTCTGAAATCCTTTCTTTGCCCCTTATAAAATTCCTTTTTGTTTATTCCGAAAAAAACGCTGCTTTTTTTGGGGGGGGGGGGGGGTCTGGAGACAGGGAATCCTTTTTTATTATCGGATGCCTTATCCAAAAGGTCATCTAAAAACAGACCCAAAAAGATAATCGCCCTGAAAAGGTATGGCACAAAGTCTATTTTTAGATCCTGTGTCTCCAGACCATCGTTTGAGCCAGATAGCTCTCCTTGCTGAGTTAGAGAGTGCGGCTGATCTAGCATTCAATTTCAGCGCATCTGCTGAGGCGTCTGAAATGAATTCAACTGCTTTAAGGATAGTGGGAAAAACAGCTAGCAATTGATCTCTCAGGGTTTTATTTTGGATGCAAGATTCCAATTCTTGTAGCCATAATTGTAAAGATCTAGCGGTGGATGTGGCGGCAATATTCGACTTGAAGGCCTGAGCTGAGGTCTCCCAAACATTTTTGAGGTAAACGTCAGCTCGTCTATCCATGGGGTCCTTAAGTGTGCCAAGGTCCTCAAATGGTAAGGCCGACTTTTTCTTCGAGATTTTAGCAGCTGGTGCATCCAGTTTAGGAGGCCTGTCCCAATTAGAGTCCGCCTCATCAAAAGGATATTTCCTTTTTACATTTTGTGGAACAACAAATTTTTTATCAGGTTTTTTCCACTCCTTTTGGATCAGGAACTTTATGTTTTCATTTACGGGAAAAACTCTGGATTTTCTCTGTCCTAGATCGCCACACATAATATCCTGAATGGATTTCGGATCTCTGGATTCATCAACTTTTATCGCCGGACCAGGTAACCTCTCTCCACCACAATACGGGGGCCCTGTCCTGGATAGAGGCGGTCTCTCGAGGGTGCTGTCATGGGCGTAAGGGAAATACTATATTATCTACAGGTAATACCAATTCAATTTCCTAGATCTTTCTTCACACACCTGAGGAAAACACTCACCAACTTCTTATGGAATGGGAGACGATCTAGACTGTCTCAAGCCCAGGTGGTACAGACAGTTGGACGTGGGGAACTGGGAATCCCAGATTTTCACTTATATTACATGGCCATCCAAAGCGTGTGAGAGCCGGATAGGATGCGGGTGTGTCACGGGAAAATTGTGCGATTTTGTCTGCAAGTGGGGTGAGTTTTGTATAGCAATTGCGTTGCATTCTTCAGTTTTTGTTCCGTGCGAGTGCAATGCATTTTGCACGCGCGCAAGAAAAAAAACTGAATGTGGTACCCAGACTTCTTCACTGAAGTTCGGGTTTGGGTTAGGTATTCTGTAGATTTTTATATTTTACCTTATAACATGGTTATAAGGGAAAATAATAGCATTCTTAATACAGAATGCTAAGTAAATTAGGGATGGAGGGGGTTTAAAAAAAATACAATTAAAAACTCACCTCATGCACTTGTTCGCACTGCCCAGCTAGTCTTTTTTCTTCTTCTTTGAGGACATGGGAGGAAAAGGACCTTTGGTGACGTCACCAAAGGTCCTTGATGGACCATGTGATGAGCGCAGCGACGTCACCAAAGGTCCTTTTCCTCCCAGGTCCTCAAAGAAAAAAGAAAGAAGATGAGCCGGGCAGCGCAAACAAGTGGATGAGGTGAGTTTAATTATTTATATTTTTTTAAATCTTCCACCCCTAATTTACTTAGCATTCTGTATTAAGAATGCTATTATTTTCCCGTATAACAATGTTATAAGGGAAAATAATGAAGATCGGGTCCCCATCCGATAGTCTCCTAGTAACCATGCGTGAGAATCACACCACATCCGCACTTGCGTGCGGATGCTTGTGATTTTCACGCAGCCACATTCACTTCAATGGGGCCTGCATTGTGTGAAAAACACAAAATATAGATCTTGCTGCGATTTGTACGAAATGCACAAGTGATGCGTGAAAATCACCACTCATGTACACAGTCCCATTGAAGTGAATTGGTCCGGATTCAGTGTGGGTGCAATGCGTTCACCTCACGCATTACACCCGCGCGGAATTCTCACCCGTGTGAAAGGGGCCGAAAAGTCTTTGAATGGATATGTAACCCTCCAGGTAGGTTAGACATATCCAAAGAACAACCAATGACTAACATACCACTACGCTCCCTGGTATTAGCACGAACGCATAGGTCAGATCTCCCTAAAGCTATTTCCAATTCAATAACTCAAAATACCGTGAAGCTATGGTTTACAGAACCTGCAACAACCCTGCTTACAAACCCCTTGACCCCCTTACTACAAGTTAGAGATGTAATGTGGGACTTGTCCTCGGAGTTTAGGTCATCGCTAAGTAAGGCTTGTAAACATAAGTAAACAACATTATGGGAAATACTAAGGGGAAATATAGATCAACTAGAAACCACAGATCAATTGGTTTACCAAGATCTCACTCATTTTCAGAGAACCCACCTGATACATATTAATAAAATACAGACACCAGATGATCCCACATACACTAGCTTCGAGAAGATGGTAATGGATTCTAGAGAACCTATCAAGAAAATATCCCAACTATACACATCTCTTCTCCATACAGGATGGTTAAGCAAACCAGCTTCCATTGTCAAATAGGAAGAAGACCTAAAAATAACTTTTTTAGATGAAGACGTCAAATCTTTACTAGCACAAACACCCAAAATTTCTAAATGCGTCCGTCTGCAGGAAAATTATTACAAAATACTCACCAGGTGATACTATACCCCGGAGAGACTACATAAAATGTTTCCAGCATCCTCTCCAACATGTTGGAGGCGTTTAAGGAGCATGGGAACCTTTCATCATGTATGGTGGACATGTCCGATGCTTGTCCCATTTTGGACCATAGTGTATGAAACATTAGCCAAATTGCATAATAGGATGATCCCATGTCAGCCACAGATGTGTTTGCTGGGTATGTTGGCTCCACCATACAACTCCAACTACGAGAGCCGCCTACACCAGCATGTGTTAGCAACGGCGAGATTGTTAATAGCTCAGTACTCCCCGCAATTGTCACATTGGCTTGTCAAATGTGATCAGGTGTATCGTATGGAACAGATAGCTCATTGGGAAACAAACAATACGTGTTTGAGAGAACATGGGGCGCTTGGAGAAAATATAGAAACCTACACTGAACTCAAGTACACCAACATATCTAGGGCTGAAACGATTATTCGAATAACTCTATTAAATCGAGTCAAAAAATTCATCGATGCAGTTTCCCTGCATCGATGAATCGTTCAGATCACGTGATCACGGAGCGGGAGTGAAATAAGCGTCTCACTCACCGCTTCCGTGTCCTCCGGAGCCAGAGAGGCAGGACTGAGCGGCCGGCACAGCTGAGGGGGGAGGAGGAGGAGGAGGGAGGAGGAGGGAGTCTCTCCCTCCCCACTGTGCGCGGCTGCCGCTGAAGACCAAGGAGGAGAGGAGGGGAGGGACTGTGGCCACTGCACCACCAATGAATGTGCCAGCCATATCCCACAGGGTCCCCCTCCTCCCCCCCATCATTGGTGGCAGTGTCAGTTCCGATCGGAGCCCCAGCAGTGTAATGCTGGGGCTCCGATCGGTTACCATGGGAGCCAGGACGCTGCTTAAGTCCTGGCTGCCATGGTATGTTAGTGAGCAGAGAGCAGCGCATTATACTCACGTGCGCTGTGGCCGGCGGTCGCTCCTTCTCATAGGTCTGTGCGGCGCATTGCTAATGCTGTAAGCATTAGCAATCCGCCGCACAGACAGAAGGAGCGACCGGCGGCCACAGCGCACGTGAGTATAATGCGCTGCTCACTACTAACATACCATGGCAGCCAGGACTTAAGCAGCGTCCTGGCTCCCATGGTAACCGATCGGAGCCCCAGCATTACACTGCTGGGGCTCCGATCGGAACTGACACTGCCACCAATGATGGGGGGGAGGAGGGGGACCCTGTGGCCACTGCCACCAATGATTAATACTGGGGAGGGGGGGTTGTGTTACCAGAGGGGGCATATCAGAGGCTGGGGGAGGCAGATCAGAGGCTGGGGGGAGGGGGGAGAGGCAGATCAGAGGCTGGGGGGAGGGGGGGAGGCAGATCAGAGGCTGGGGGGAGGGGGGGGAGGCAGATCAGAGGCTGGGGGGAGGGGGGGGGAGGCAGATCAGAGGCTGGGGGGAGGGGGGGGGAGGCAGATCAGAGGCTGGGGGGAGGCAGATCAGAGGCTGGGGGGAGGCAGATCAGAGGCTGGGGGGAGGCAGATCAGAGGCTGGGGGGAGGCAGATCAGAGGCTGGGGGGAGGCAGATCAGAGGCTGGGGGGAGGCAGATCAGAGGCTGGGGGGAGGCAGATCAGAGGCTGGGGGGAGGCAGATCAGAGGCTGGGGGGAGGCAGATCAGAGGCTGGGGGGAGGCAGATCAGAGGCTGGGGGGAGGCAGATCAGAGGCTGGGGGGAGGCAGATCAGAGGCTGGGGGGAGGCAGATCAGAGGCTGGGGGGAGGCAGATCAGAGGCTGGGGGAGGGGGGAGGCAGATCAGAGGCTGGGGGGAGGCAGATCAGAGGCTGGAGGGGGGCAGATCAGAGGCTGGGGGGGGGGCAGATCAGAGGCTGGGGGGGGCAGATCAGAGGCTGGGGGGAGGTAAATCAGAGGCTGGGGGGAGGCAGATCAGAGGCTGGGGGGAGGCAGATCAGAGGCTGGGGGAGGCAGATCAGAGGCTGGGGGAGGCAGATCAGAGGCTGGGGGAGGCAGATCAGAGGCTGGGGGGAGGCAGATCAGAGGCTGGGGGGAGGCAGATCAGAGGCTGGGGGGAGGCAGATCAGAGGCTGGGGGGAGGCAGATCAGAGGCTGGGGGGAGGCAGATCAGAGGCTGGGGGGAGGCAGATCAGAGGCTGGGGGGAGGCAGATCAGAGGCTGGGGGGAGGCAGATCAGAGGCTGGGGGAGGCAGATCAGAGGCTGGGGGGAGGCAGAGAGGCAGATCAGAGGCTGGGGGAGGGGGGAGGCAGATCAGAGGCTGGGGGGAGGGGGGAGGGGGGGGAGGCAGATCAGAGGCTGGGAGCAAGCAGATCAGAGGCTGGGGGGAGGCAGATGGAGAGTGGTTAATGGAGGCTGCAAGCACCACCTTGGCATGTATAAAGTTATTGGTTTAGAGAGGGGTTAATGAAGGCACCTCCAAGGTGCTTTCATTAACCTCTTCAGACCAATAACTTTATACATGCCTAATGCCAAGGTGCTTCCATTAACCCCTCCAAACCCAATGGGCATGTATAAAGTTATTAACCCCTTCAAACCAATAACTTTATACATACCTAATTACGTACGTTATTTTAAGTAGCTTTTTCTTATTAGATTACTCGATGAATCGAGAAATATAATCGATAGAATACTCGATTACAAAAATATTCGTTTACTGCAGCCCTAAACATATCATTCAACTGATCATGAAAGTAATGTCATGGTAGAGACATATAGTTCACTTTAGTTCAGTTATGTAATATGCAATAGAGAATTGTTGAATAAATTTAGTTGACTAATTTACCTATATATTTGACACAGTGTTGTACGGAAACAAAAGACCACATTTCATGTAATGCATTGTATTTGTAAAGTAATATTTGATCTGTGCATTTCATACTCTTGTACATTTGTAATGAATGTTTATATGTCACTGTAGAAGCGTTAACAATAAATAATAAAATAGAAAATAAACAGACAGAAGAGAAAACCTAAAAATGTAACATAAAATGGTATCATCCAGTGAAGGAGTAGAATCTGTGAGTCTTCTCTGCTTTACTTAGTGGTCACTACTCACCTGGGCGGTTATCTGTAGGAATGTCCTCTGTACTCTGCTCATCACCAATCACATATGTCTCTGTAGGATTAATATTGTTCAGATCTTCACCCGGATTCACAAGCTGTGAAAGAAATATTGTAGAAGTCACCAGACAATTGGAGAAGTCGTGTGGAAGGTTTTATATGACCTGAAAAGACAACCAAAAATGACCGGACAGCAGGAGTTATCTGACCCAAATATCTGCAGGTCTCCTGTATAAATCCAATCCGATAGCTTCGTTATTACAACCAGTTTGCAATGCAGGGAGAGGAGCCCTTATATTCCATCCCTTATGTACTATGTTACATTGTGTGTATATACCATTACATTGTTTGTGAACCTGTTGCCCTTGCTGGCCGCCCCAGGATTGTGAAGCCGGTAAGCCAAAGTTCTTTCGGTCCATGGCTTGTTTACTTCCTCGGAATGGACATAATCATCTGCTCTGCTGCAGCCAATGACTGGAAGCAGGTGACCATGCCTGTGTCGGCGAGGAAGCAAACAACATTTACTGGAAGATGGACACACAGGAGCTGGCACACATAACCAGAGCTGAGGGTAGCAGGTACGTATGACTCTTTCCATAGTAGAGGCTGCGGGCAGATGTGAAAAGTTACTTATTCCTGAACAAACCCTTTATTACGGTCTTCCTGTTCTGTCTACCAGTTTTGGGATGACTGCAGGCATGAAGATACTGTACCTAGTATAAGGGACAGGGGAGAAGACAGGAGAGGTGAGAACGGATTATCTATCACCACTAGATCACCCTGATTATCACTGTCTATAGTATAAGGACAGGAGAAAAGACAGGAGAGGTGAGAACTGATTATCTATCACCACTAGATCATCCCGATTATCACTGTCTATAGTATAAGGACAGGAGAAAAGACAGGAGAGGTGAGAACTGATTATCTATCACCACTAGATCATCCTGATTATCACTGTCTATAGTATAAGGACAGGAGAGAACACAGGAGAGGTGAGAACTGATTATCTATCACCACTAGATCATCCTGATTATCACTGTCTATAGTATAAGGACAGGAGAGAACACAGTGGTGTAACTAGAGTTCTAAGGGCCCCAGGGCAAACTTTGGATAGGGTTTCCTCTCCCCATAATAAGTTTGAATAGGTTGTAGTACCCTGACACTGATCACTACACAAACTCACAGCGTCTAAACCTTTATAGCTATAAAGCCCCTGTAAAGCCCCCTACGGTGTCCAAGTAGTTAAATGTCCCCTTATAGTGGACCCAGCAATAATAATGCTCTGGTTGTGTTACCAGTATTAAAAATACCTAATAGTAATAGTAATGCCCCCCATACTTCCCCCAGTCCACAATCCCATCCTCTTTGTCCTCAATAATAATTTAGCACTTTTAATGAGCCAGGGAGAACTGTGGCCAACTACTACTACTACTACTACTACTCCTGGCCGGTACTGATACCGCTGCTACCACCCACATTCTAACTCTGGGAGGACGAGGCATGGGTCTTTCGTTTTGAACTCTCCCATTTTCCAGACATATTATTATGAGACCTATAAATGAAAAGTCAGGGGTTCTGTACACAGATTATTAAACGGTACTAGCAAAATTGCAAGTGTGTTTTCTGTAATTTAAAGATAAAGGCACAATTATAGAGCAACTAAACTTTTCTTTCACTCAGATGGACTGTGTAAGTGCATAGTTATAACTTCTTTTTTAAAACCTCAAGTTGCTACATAGGCTTATTGCCAGCACAGCACCCCAAATAGCATTCTGCTGCTATGCTCAGCAATTGCACATTACTGGAAGGGCCTCATATTCATGTTATCTTACTAATGTACTTCATGCCACCTGCTGTTTGTTCAGCGGTTTGTTTGTTCATGTTAACCTACTAATACTTCATTCACCGGTTCCGTTCTCTTCCCTGCGTAAATTCTACACAAAGATCATGTGATCCAGTCCCTGAACTTGTCATCCACTGCCCGTAACAAATACATTTCGTCTCCGTCGCCAAGGACTCTGTAGACGATTTTTAAACTAGTGTCGGTGGCTCTACCGTGGAGCGCTCGTCCCCGCTATGGTCACATGTTTCCAGTTCCATGCGGTCACATGGTATAGATACAGTTGAAGCAGTCCAGGTATACCATGTGACCACAGCAGGGACGAGCGCTCCACGGTAGAGGGGATCTTGACAAAAACTGAATGAGAGGATTGATAACCCAGAAAATTGTGGTCTCTGTGTGGTCTGGCTGCAGGATACCTACTGGATTCTCCCAAAATAGTGGCGGAGCACTCAATTTAGTGAATACTCGCTTTAGTGAGCAGTCATACATAGTGGAGAGTGTCCACTCCGGAGGTCTCCCCTTACTCCTTTTCTACACCCCTAAGCGGGGGAAGGAGAGAGGGGAAGTAGGTACGTTCAGATCACACATACAAACTCCTATCAGAACCTAGGTCTGAAGAGAGATCTCCTCCACGACTGGGGTCTCCCCTTGCTCTTTTCCTACACCCCTAAGCAGATTAATTTTTGCTAAATTCTCACTGAATCCGATCAGAAATAATTTCAGGGACTTATCGTTTAAATATGTGCTTTCCTTATGTAGTGTCCCACTAGGTAAAGGTGGGCACTACACAAGGTTTAACATGTCTATTGCATTAAAGTAATGTTTACTGTTCATTTCCCTGTATTATCTGGGTGTCAGGCCTGTCAGGGTGTAGTTTAGCCTCCTAGACGCTAGAGGGAGCTAGAGAGCCCTAAGTATATATAGGTAGGCCCAGACAGGGGAGAGTTAGTCCAGTCCAGGTGGCTAGTAGTGTAACCTAGTCAGCCTGAAGTTCCTGAGTCTAAGCTTAGCTCAGAAGAAGCACCCCAGCAGAAGAAGTTACCTCCTGGGAGAAACCTGCAGCTTCCCTCACAACAGGAACAATACAACCAGCTCAGATAAGTAAGCTGATGGGCAGAGGTACTGCAAAATAGAAGCAAGGGTCAATACGGGAGGAAGAATTATTACCAAGGATTAAAGCCAGCATTTAGGCATCCGGGCCTTGGGATCCAGCCAGCTAGAACAGCTGAGGGGATAGTGGAGCCTAGTTCTGCGAAGCATTAACTGTTTACCCTCCAAGTATCTTGCAAGATTGTTACCTGCCATTTATTGAAAGTAAGCCTGCTTGTGAACTGTATGGTTCAAGGGACTGCATGAACATCTGTATGTACAAAGTTGGACTGTTACCAAGTAAAGCAACGTTTGGTTTACCATACCAGCTGTGTACCTCAATTACTACTCCTATAAATCGGTGTGCCACCGTTACAGGCACTGGCACCACGATCCTTAAAGGGACCTTGCCTCAGGCACTCAAAACACCTGCAACATCCAGGGCACCTCACACACCATCAGGTCTGGTCCCTACATCTAGAGTGTGCCCCAGAGGAACTTGTGTCTACCTTTCCTTCACTGCCGCATGCCTGCCCAGGGTTCTTCTCTAAAAAGTGAGAAACCCTCGATTGCCCATAACTGTGACCTCACAATCGCAATACCCTGCAGGTCTGGCGTGCTGCACCAGGTTATTGGATAATGTAGGAATGAGATCTTCAGCAGCATGCTATGTTTAGGGAGATACAGAAGACAAGGAGGAGTAGCTGGTGGGGAGGGAGCTCTCCAGAGGGATCTGATAAATGATGCTGTGATCCTGTAGTTCACAGGACGTCAGCCACACAGGACAGACTGATCTCCTGTCGGACAGGACAGCAAGCCTCGGACTGGTGGTCAGACTGGAGATCACAGGTGTCCATAATCAAAGGGTATAAAATGGATCCGTTTTCCAGACTAAAATAAAATATCAAGGAGCCATTGGCTCGTAGCCGGAATAATTTAGGAGCCAAATGAATTTTTTAGTCGCCAAATTTAAAATACATATAATTATGGCATAATAAAAAATAGACATGTCATACCTTGTGTACTTGGCCACATGTCTCTCCTTTTCAGTCGTTCGTCTAACCCCATCAATCATGAGGCTCACTGTACGTCATTACACCCCCTCACTGTTCCTCCACCTACTCTCACCCACATGGCTACTGTAGTGTTCCAATAAATAAAAACACTGGGATGCTTAGGAGCAACAGTTAAAGGGGTTGTGCACCGATTTCCATGACCTCTCAGACATGCAGATTCGTGTTGCTGACCATGCTTCCTTGATCCCTAGGTGCTGGGCCTTGGCACTGGGGATCAGGTAAGTATGAGTGGATATAAACCCTTTAAGGAGTTAATATTTTTTAAGGGGGCTTCAAACCAGTATTCTACATGCGACACAAAATGGGTTAAAATGGACTATCCCCACTGCACTCCTTAAAAGGCCAATCACAGTCGCCACGGCAACCAGTGACATCAGCGGGCATCACGTGTTGACAGGACCAGCGTGACAGTGGGCTGGAGACACAGCTTTTTTTTTCTTTTTTACATTTAGAAAAAATATAATAAGGGCTCATTCAGACTGCCGTATGCTGTCCGCAAAAATGCAGATCCGTTTTTTTTGCAGATTAGATGCTGACCCATTCACTTCTATGGGGTCCTTTTCTTCCATTGCACGGCTCAGCAAAAAAATTAAACATGTCCTATACTTTACCGTGAAAATCAGGACATGGCCCTATTGAAGTCTATGGATCAGCAAAAAAACGGAATGCAATCCGTTTTGTTTGAGCACATGCTGAACTGTCTGCAAAAAAACGGATCCGCATTTTTGCGCACAGCATACGGTCGTCTGAATGAGCCATTTAAAGCAGATTTTAAAAAATATTATAATACTTCAGGAGCTTTACTCTTTATTCTCAACACCTCTGCTTGCCTGTCAGTGAATGAAAACCTCTCTTTGTTCTCAGAGGGAGGAAAGATTGCCCAAATTCTAAAGCTGATCGCTGTGTAACTGTGGCTGGACATTCAGTCTGCGAATGTAACCTTGAAGGTTTCCATTCACTGCCAGTGTTGTCGCCATTTTGCAATTGTTAGTCGCATTGGCGACCATTTTGGTTGCAATCTAGAGCATTGTGTACAGATGCATCTGAGCATCTAGAAAATTGCTGGTGAGTTGAGGTTCTATGTGCTGATACAAATAATCCTATACTGCTTTCCCAATGGTTCCCGAGCCCTGGGGGCTTCACTATTGGCTGAGAAAACAAAAGGCGGGCGCAGGATTACAATGAAATGTGGCAGGTCCTTGAGCTTCCCCTTAGCACAACCCAAACTCCCCTGATGAAGCCAGTGCCCTGGTGAAACATGTAGGAGGGTTTCCTCCTGGGCATCCTTTTTAGGCAGGGAACCGCTATTCTACCGCTGGCACGGGATAGTGCTTACTGACAGACAGACCTACAGAATCTACCTCCTGATGGAAGGGTGTGTGTGGGCAACTTTAGAAAACTGCTGGCGAGTTAGAATTACTGTATTTTCCGCTTTATACGACGTAACTGATAAAAAGACCTGGTCTTATCAGGAGAAAATTAAGAAAAAAAATATTTTTACTAAATGGTGTGCTTTTGGTGGGTTTTGAACTAATGGGGGGGGGGGGCAGTTCAGTTAGTGATCTGTGGAGGGCAGCGTTATGGGGGGGGGGGATCTGTGGAGGGCAGAGTTATAGGGGGGGGATCTGTGGAGAGCAGCGTTATAGGGGAGGGATCTGTGGAGAGAAGCGTTATGGGGGGGGGGGGGATCTGTGGAGAGCAGCTGTCACGGACGGTGTACAGGAAACAAGGCAAAACAACATGCATAAATGACTCGCTGGATCCAAAAGCTAAGGAACAAAAGGGAGACCCCTGCAGAAGACCTGGCACTTTCCCTGGCTGCTCAGCCTATGCAAAGATCCGAATGGTGGAGGTTTGCATATCCACGTACCTTGACTATATAACCCCTGAGCACCCTACAATAGTGAGGGGACACGACCACCAGCTCCCTACACAAGATACGGAGGGAGTCAGGGTCACCTGGGATCCAGCAAACAGAAAATAACAGATAAATGTTCAACACTTAACTTTGTAGAAGAGAGGAGAACCAGATGAGCATGCACACACACTCCAGGAAGAAGTATAAGCCGCCCAGAACAGCATTCTGGGGAGGAATTTAAAGGGAAGCAATTAGTCCAACACATGACAGCTGAGAGAGGCTAACGAGATGAGAAACTGAATACCACAACAAAGAAAGTCAAGGAGGAGGTTCTGAAAGGCCTCTGTCAGAGCTTCTCAGCTGTCTGGTTGTGACAGTACCCCTCCCTCTACGAGTGGACTCCGGACACTCAGAACCCACCTTCTCAGGATGGGACCTATGGAAAGCCCTGATGAGACGAGAGGCCTTAATGTCTGTCACTGGGACCCACATCCTCTCCTCAGGACCATACCCCTCCCAATGAACAAGGTACTGAAGAGAACCGCGGACAAGACGAGAATCCACAATCCTAGAGACCTGAAATTCAAGATTCCCATCAACCATAATCGGAGGAGGAGGCAAAGGCGAGGGTACAATGGGTTGAACATAAGGTTTCAATAAGGACTTATGAAAAACATTATGGATCTTCCAAGTCTGAGGAAGATCAAGACGGTAGGCAACAGGATTGATGACAGACAGGATTTTGTAAGGCCCAATAAACCTAGGACCCAACTTCCAGGAGGGAACCTTCAATTTGATATTCTTGGTAGACAACCACACCAGATCACCAACATTCAGGTCCGGACCAAGCACACGTCTCTTATCTGCCACACGCTTATATCTCTCACTCATGCTCTTTAGATTATCCTGAATCTTTTGCCAAATAGATGACAAAGACGAGGAGAATCTGTCCTCATCAGGTAAACCAGAAGACCCCTCTCCCGAGAAAGTCCCAAACTGCGGATGAAACCCATATGCACCAAAAAATGGTGACTTATCAGAGGACTCCTGACGACGGTTATTTAAAGCAAACTCAGCAAGGGACAAAAAAGAACACCAATCCTCTTGATTCTCCGCCACAAAACAGCGCAGATATGTCTCCAGATTCTGATTGACGCGCTCTGTCTGGCCATTCGACTGCGGGTGGAAAGCAGAAGAGAATGACAACCGAACCCCCAAGCGAGAACAGAAAGCCTTCCAGAATCTGGAAACAAACTGCGTGCCCCTATCAGAGACTATGTCTGAAGGAATACCGTGCAATTTGACAATGTGATCAATAAATGCCTGCACCAGCGTCTTAGCATTGGGCAAACCAGGAAAAG
This sequence comes from Bufo gargarizans, assembly GCF_014858855.1. Classification (NCBI taxonomy): domain Eukaryota; kingdom Metazoa; phylum Chordata; class Amphibia; order Anura; family Bufonidae; genus Bufo; species Bufo gargarizans. The sequence continues at coordinate 69,273 of NW_025334622.1, read as the reverse complement.
GGATGAAATGCACCATTTTGCTAAAACGGTCCACCACCACCAGAATCACAGTCTTCCCCGAGGAACGAGGCAGGTCCGTTATGAAGTCCATGGACAGATGTGTCCAAGGACGGGAAGGAATGGGTAAGGGAAGGAGAGGACCTGATGGCCGTGAATGAGGGACTTTGGCACGAGCGCAAGTCTCGCAGGCTGCCACAAAACCCTCAACCGACTTACGAAGCGCAGGCCACCAGAATCTCTGAGCGATGAGATCCAGTGTGGCTCTTACCCCCGGGTGCCCAGCAAGGACCGTATCGTGGTGTTCTTTAAAAATCTTGTGTCTTAAAGCGAGAGGCACAAACAACCTCCCAGGAGGACAAAGATCAGGAGCCTCTGACTGGGCTGCCTGCACCTCTGCCTCCAATTCAGGAAAAAGAGCCGAGACCACCACACCTTCAGCCAAAATGGGACCCGGGTCTTCAAAATTCCCGCCTCCCGGAAAACAACGTGACAGGGCATCTGCCTTCACATTCTTAACTCCAGGGCGAAACGTGACAACAAAATTAAACCTAGAAAAGAACAAAGACCATCTGGCCTGTCTCGGGTTCAGACGCTTGGCTGACTCCAAGTAAGCCAGATTTTTATGGTCAGTAAATACGGTAATAGGGTGTCTGGCTCCCTCTAGCCAATGGCGCCATTCCTCAAAAGCCAACTTGATGGCCAACAATTCCCTATCTCCCACATCGTAATTTCTCTCTGCGGAGGAGAGTTTTCTTGAGAAAAAGGCACACGGTCGCCAATTGGCAGGAGAGGAACCCTGAGACAAGACCGCCCCCACACCCACCTCAGAAGCATCAACCTCAACTATGAAGGGTAAAGAAACATCAGGTTGCACCAAGATGGGAGCGGAAGCAAAACTCTCCTTGATATCAGAAAAAGCCTTACGCGCCTCTACTGACCAAGAAGAAAAATCTACCCCCTTTCTGGTCATATCAGTGAGTGGTTTAACAATAGAAGAATAATTCAAAATGAACTTCCTGTAAAAATTGGCAAAGCCCAAAAAACGCATCAGTGCCTTCTGATTCTCAGGAAGCTCCCACTCAAGCACAGCGCGGACCTTCTCGGGGTCCATGCGAAAACCAGAAGCGGAGAGAAGAAACCCCAGAAATTGAATTTCTGGAACCGCAAACACACATTTTTCCAGTTTTGCATATAATTTATTCTCCCGCAGGATGAGCAAGACCTGACGTAAATGTTCCTTATGAGTTTTGAAATCGGGAGAAAAAAATCAAAATGTCATCCAAATACACCAATACAAATTTTCCCATCAAATGATAAAAAATGCTGTTCACGAAATGCTGAAAAACGGCTGGGGCATTCATCAAACCAAAAGGCATAACCAAATTTTCAAAATGGCCCTCAGGGGTATTGAAGGCCGTCTTCCATTCGTCCCCTTCTCTGACCCTGACCAGGTTGTATGCCCCTCTTAGATCTAATTTGGAAAAGACTTTAGCCCCAACAACCTGGTTAAACAGGTCCGGGATCAGAGGAAGCGGATAAGGGTCACGAATTGTGATACTGTTCAGCTCCCTGAAATCCAGACAAGGTCTTAAAGAACCATCTTTTTTCTTAACAAAGAAAAAACCAGCGGCAACAGGTGACTTCGAGGGTCGTATGTGTCCTTTTCTCAGACTCTCAGAGATATAAGCACGCATAGCGATCCTCTCAGGTTGGGAAAGATTGTATAAACGAGATTTAGGCAGCTTGGCGTCTGGGATGAGATTAATAGGGCAATCGTACTCCCTGTGCGGGGGCAAATCCTGAACTCCACAGTTCAGAGAAGACATCCGAAAATTCAGAGAGAAAAGATGGTACAGTCTTAGTAGCAACCTCAGAAACAGATGTCATGAGGCAATTCTCTCTGCAAAAGTCACTCCAACCATTTATTTGCCTCGCTTGCCAATCAATGGTGGGGTTATGCTTAGTGAGCCAGGGCAGCCCCAACACCAGAGGGGTAGGCAAACCGCTAAGGACGAAACATGACACATCCTCAACATGAGCATCACTCACAATTAAACGGATATTGTGAACTATGCCCTTTAATGATTTCTGAGAAAGTGGAGCGGAATCGATAGCAAAAACAGGAATATCCTTTCCCAAAGTGCACACCTGGAAACCATGAGTTATCGCAAATTGATTATCAATGAGATTGACCGCTGCTCCACTATCCACAAAAATCTCACAAAAAATGTTCTTGCTCTCTAGCGCCACCCTAGCCGGCAGGACAAAACGGGAACTACAAGCAAACGGAAAACCTTCAATTTCCGCCTCAACCCTGCCAATAGTAACAGACGGAACATTTTTAAAAGATTTTTTCCTCTTTGTTTCTTTATTATTCCCAGAGAACTGCCTGAATCTCCTAGAGGGACAAATATTTGCCAAATGATTAATACCTCCACAACAAAAACAAACCCTCCCATGCGGGCTGAATCTTCTATTGTCAGAAGCAATCAACCCCAGCTGCATGGGCTCCTGCTCAGAAGGGGCTGACAGCGACTGAGACCCCTGCGCACAGAATGGGACCACTGCACAGTCCTGGGACCGAGTATGACAGGAAGGAGACATCTCTCCTCTCTCTCTAAGACGCCTGTCAATACGAACGGCCTGAGACATAGCAGAGTCCAAAGAAATAGGCCTTTCATGAAAGGCATTTGCATCTTTCAATCCCTCTGAAAGACCATGGCAAAATTGACTTCGGAGTGCAGCATCATTCCAACCAGTATCAGCTGCCCATCTCCGAAATTCTGAGCAGTATATTTCTGCGGATTGTTTACCCTGGCATAAGAGACGTAGTCTAGACTCCGCCAGAGCAATACGATTCGGATCATCATATATCTGACCCAGGGCTAAAAAGAATTCATCCACTGAACGGAGGGGCCGTGCCCCCTCCGGCAGCGAAAAGGCCCAGGACTGAGCGTTACCCCTGAGCAGCGATATAATGATCCCCACCCTCCGTTCCTCATCACCAGAGGAATGGGGAAGAAGGCGAAAATGGAGTTTGCAAGCCTCTCTAAAATGCACAAAATTCTCACTACCCCCGGAGAACGTATCCGGGAGCGAGATCTTAGGCTCAGAACAAACTCCATGAACGCCAGCTGAACCGGTCACTTGAAGCTGAGAAAAAGTCCTGCGGAGATCAGCTACCTCCAATGAAAGACCCTGAAGGCGTTCAGCCAAAAGTGAAACCGGATCCATGCTTGAGACGGTTATGGCGGCTTATAATGTCACGGACGGTGTACAGGAAACAAGGCAAAACAACATGCATAAATGACTCGCTGGATCCAAAAGCTAAGGAACAAAAGGGAGACCCCTGCAGAAGACCTGGCACTTTCCCTGGCTGCTCAGCCTATGCAAAGATCCTGAATGGTGGAGGTTTGCATATCCACGTACCTTGACTATATAACCCCTGAGCACCCTACAATAGTGAGGGGACACGACCACCAGCTCCCTACACAAGATACGGAGGGAGTCAGGGTCACCTGGGATCCAGCAAACAGAAAATAACAGATAAATGTTCAACACTTAACTTTGTAGAAGAGAGGAGAACCAGATGAGCATGCACACACACTCCAGGAAGAAGTATAAGCCGCCCAGAAAAGCATTCTGGGGAGGAATTTAAAGGGAAGCAATTAGTCCAACACATGACAGCTGAGAGAGGCTAACGAGATGAGAAACTGAATACCACAACAAAGAAAGTCAAGGAGGAGGTTCTGAAAGGCCTCTGTCAGAGCTTCTCAGCTGTCTGGTTGTGACAGCAGCGTTATGGGGGGGGGATCTGTGGAGAGCAGCGTTATGGGGGGGGATCTGTGGAGAGCAGCGTTATGGGGGGGGATCTGTGGAGAGCAGCGTTATGGGGGGGGGGATCTGTGGAGAGCAGCGTTATGGGGGGGGGGGGGGGATCTGTGGAGAGCAGCGTATGGGGGGGGGGGATCTGTGGAGAGCAGCGTTATGGGGGGGGGGGGGGGATCTGTGGAGAGCAGCGTTATGGGGGGGGGGATCTGTGGAGAGCAGCGTTATGGGGGGGGGGGGATCTGTGGAGAGCAGCGTTATGGGGGGGGGGATCTGTGGAGAGCAGCGTTATGGGGGGGGGGGATCTGTGGAGAGCAGCGTTATGGGGGGGGGATCTGTGGAGAGCAGCGTTATGGGGGGGGGGATCTGTGGAGAGCAGCGTTATGGGGGGGGGGATCTGTGGAGAGCAGCGTTATGGGGGGGGGATCTGTGGAGGCAGCGTTATGGGGGGGGGATCTGTGGAGGGCAGCGTTATGGGGGGGGATCTGTGGAGGGCAGCGTTATGGGGGGGGGGATCTGTGGAGGGCAGCGTTATGGGGGGGGGGATCTGTGGAGGGCAGCGTTATGGGGGGGGGGATCTGTGGAGGGCAGCGTTTGGGGGGGATCTGTGGAGAGCAGCGTTATGGGGGGGGGGATCTGTGGAGAGCAGCGTTATGGGGGGGGGGATCTGTGGAGGGCAGCGTTATGGGGGGGGGATCTGTGGAGGGCAGCGTTATGGGGGGGGGGGATCTGTGGAGGGCAGCGTTATGGGGGGGGGGGGATCTGTGGAGAGCAGCGTTATGGGGGGGGGGATCTGTGGAGAGCAGCGTTATGGGGGGGGGGATCTGTGGAGAGCAGCGTTATGGGGGGGGGGGGATCTGTGGAGAGCAGCGTTATGGGGGGGGGGATCTGTGGAGAGCAGCGTTATGGGGGGGGGATCTGTGGAGAGCAGCGTTATGGGGGGGGGGGATCTGTGGAGAGCAGCGTTATGGGGGGGGGATCTGTGGGAGGGCAGCGTTATGGGGGGGGGATCATCGTGGAGAGGCAGCGTTATGGGGGGGGGGGCATCTGTGGAGAGCAGCGTCTATGGGGGGGGGCATCTGTGGAGGGCAGCGTTATAGGGGGCATCTGTGGAGGGCAGCGTTATAGGGGGCATCTGTGGAGGGCAGCGTTATAGGGGGCATCTGTGGAGGGCAGCGTTATAGGGGGCATCTGTGGAGGGCAGCGTTATAGGGGGCATCTGTGGAGGGCAGCGTTATAGGGGGCATCTGTGGAGGGCAGCGTTATAGGGGCATCTGTGGGGGCAGCGTTATAGGGGGCATCTGTGGAGGCAGCGTTATAGGGGGATCTGTGGAGGAGCAGCGTTATAGGGGGCATCTGTGGAGAGCAGCGTTATGGGGGGGGGGGCATCTGTGGAGGGCAGCGTTATGGGGGGATCTGTGGAGGGCAGCGTTATGGGGGGGGGCATCTGTGGAGGGCAGCGTTATAGGGGGCATCTGTGGAGGGCAGCGTTATAGGGGGGCATCTGTGGAGGGCAGCGTTATAGGGGGCATCTGTGGAGGGCAGCGTTATAGGGGCATCTGTGGAGGGCAGCGTTATAGGGGGCATCTGTGGAGGGCAGCGTTATAGGGGGCATCTGTGGAGGGCAGCGTTATAGGGGGCATCTGTGGAGGGCAGCGTTATAGGGGGCATCTGTGGAGGGCAGCGTTATAGGGGGCATCTGTGGAGGGCAGCGTTATAGGGGGCATCTGTGGAGGGCAGCGTTATAGGGGGCATCTGTGGAGGGCAGCGTTATAGGGGGCATCTGTGGAGGGCAGCGTTATAGGGGGATCTGTGGACGGCAGCGTTATAGGGGGATCTGTGGACGGCAGCGTTATAGGGGGATCTGTGGACGGCAGCGTTATAGGGGGATCTGTGGACGGCAGCGTTATAGGGGGATCTGTGGAGGGCAGCGTTATAGGGGGATCTGTGGAGGGCAGCGTTATAGGGGGGGGGGATCTGTGGAGGGCAGCGTTATAGGGGGATCCTGCGATGTGCCGGCCATGTAATACTGCTGTATTCGCTTTATAATAAGACACACAGCCATTTCCCCCCCCCCCCCCTTCGGGGGGGGGGGGGGGGTCTTAGAAAGCAGAAAATACGTTATATGTGCTGATGAAAATAATCATATACAGCTTTTCCATTAATCAACTGCCAATATTATACTCTATGCAAGTAAGAAGGGTGACTTGTATCTAGATGTGCTAGAATGGAATCCGTGGTATGGCCTTGGTGCTGCCACCCTAGACTACAAAACCCCTGAAGATAATGATGCATTTATCTCCTGATGTTCATGTTCAAGCTGACAATCCGAGCACAACTATGGTTGACCATTTGTATTATTCAATGGTCCCAGCCGAGGAAATCTCAGAAAACTGTTGTGCCACTCTTGTGCAGCCACAAAAGGTCTGCAGCAGTTTACAGAGGAGGCCATCTTAAAAGTCTCCATAGGCAGAAAATTGTGAGAAGATCCAGACAACATGTAATGTCTATGGTCAGCTGTAATCCTGCCATCTCCATCTTTCTCATTATACAAGGATAAAACATATAATACTGGTGGATAAAACAAAACCGAACACAAGATCTTCACAGCCTTCTACAGATCATAGGGGACATTTCATGAGACCTTATCTCCATCTACCTGATCATCCTGTGGGACATTGTGATGTTCTTCTGAACCATCCTGTGGAAGAAGAGGACTGGGACATATCTCTGGTGTTGTTCTCTCTTCCTTAACTGTAGGAAACACATCCAGTGACTGAAATTCATCCCTTACACACAGATAATGAGAGGACGTGTGTATTTAGTCATGTCTATTACCTGGTGATGTGAGCGAATGGTGATCCTCCATCATGATGCCCTTGTACAGATCCTTGTGTCCTTCTAAATACTCCCACTCCTCCATGGAGAAATAGATGGCGACATCCTGACACCTCATAGGAACCTGACAACACAATGATACAGTCATCACCCAGATCCATTCATAACGTTCCTGTATAACATCCCAGCATTCCCAGGAGTGTCACCTCTCCAGTCAGCAGCTCAATCATCTTGCTGATGAGTTCTAGGATCTTCTCTCTATTGATTTCCTCATGTATCAGGGGGTAAGGTGGAGGCCCCATGATTGGGCTCAGGGTTCTTCCCCATCCTTCAGACACAGGGTCCTGACAGCACTCACTAGAGGTCTTCTTCACTACTGTGTAGTCCTGGTTATGGAAAGACACAGTAATAAATATCACTCCATACATCTCCAGAGTCCCTCACCTCTCCAGTCATAATCTCTCACCTCTCCAGTAAGCCGGAAGAGGACCTCTAGGGTGAGATTTATTATACTCTCCGCCATCTTGTCCCTGTCCCTATCCATCCTTGAAGGGTCAATCAGGAGATTGATGTCATATAGAAGATATCCACTGAGAGGATCCTATATTGTAGGAACCTGAAAGGAAAGAAGATGATACGATGGAAAATCCTTCAAAATCCCATGTAAAATACAAATACTGGAGACAATGAGACGAGACATCGGAGGAGATAATAAAGTGTAGATGTTGTGTTCTCTCTTTTTATAGTGATCGAAACATGTGTGAGGTCAAGGCAGTTTCATGGTATGTCACACCTTCACATGACCCTGCAGCCAATAGAAGACGTCATCAGTGATGCCACAGCACGTGACCACCATAGGCCTCAATGGTCAGGTCACATACATACGGCCATCAGAGCTCCAAACAATATTGTCGCTGCAGTGATGTAAACAGACTGAAGAGACCACAGGAGCCTCAGTGCTGGAGCAGTGGAGGATTCTACAGGTCCAATCAGGGTAATTGTAAAACGTTGCGGAAAATGTTGGCGATACATAAAGATTATTAGAGACATCCCAACCTGCAAAAAATCATTTCAGGGAGGTTTTATTTTTTTTTTTTTTTTCTTTCACTAACTTTTTATTACATTCTCCAGACATATGCAGTATCTGCCCACTTTGCTCTATGGTGTGGAGGACTGGGCTCATTACCCTGCCCCAAATTATCATATTTCTGTATATGATTAAAGGGATTCTGTCACCACCTATACACCCTGTGAGCTAAACATATGCTCATGTCCAGGGTAGCATTCTGATTTCTAAGGTGGCCTTATAAAAGCTATTTGTGGCTTTATTCTGCGGAAAAACAGGTTTTACTAACCTGTCAATCATTGAATTAAGGTGCCCAAGCAGGGGAGGTCTGTGGATGCATGGTGCCCGGCCGTACGAATCGCCGTTCGTGCCCAGCGCCGCAGTGCCTTCCTCAGTGCCGCCTCTCCCTCCCTCCCCCTCCTCCCGCTTTGAGATCCCGCGCGTGCGCACAGGCTCAGCCTGATGCGTCGTTGCGGACTGCCGGCATCGGCTTCTCCTTGCACTGTGCGCACGCGCCGAGAAGGGGACACTGCTACAGGTTGCCGGAAAGGTTTACTGCGAGTAAACTAGAGATGGGACGTTTGGATCTTTCACATGAATCGGTTCATTCAAATGAACCGATTCATGAATCGAATCTTCGGTTCATTCGCTGAGCTGACAAGAAGCAAGTGAACCGAAACGTAGGTTGCGCAGTGCGCATGCGCAAATGCTTTGAGTCACTCGCTGAGTCGGCTCTTGGTCTGAGTCAGGAAGTTTATTCTTTAAAACCCTGTGTGTAATTTTCTACCCCACTGTAGGAAAAAAAACAAGCATCTGGGGGGGGGGGGGGGGGGCTGGGGTGAATTAAACACTGGGGTAAATAATATAATTAAAATGGAGGGTTAAATGTGTAAATGTATTTAAAAAAAATACATCTCTAGAATGAGACAGAAGATGGGATGCCTTTAACATATATATCTCCTTGAGAAGCCAATTTGACCCTAAAGGGTTAATTCAACCTGTAATCTAAACTCTGTGTCCTGCCTCTTATCTCTCTGCTGACTGCCGTCTGTCCCTTAACCCTATCACTGCTGCAGCCTGGTCATCAGCCTCAGTGTAAACTGACTTACGGTTCTTTTAACTCAAAGAATCGAATGAGTCTCTAAGTCGGATCTTTAGATTCTTTTAACCTGTGACTCATTCCATTCTTAGACTCCCTCCTGTACAGTGTGTGACTCAGAGCTGCTTGCCTGAGTTCTGATTGGTTGCAGGCCGGGGTGGGCGGAGAGGGGAGGGGCTGGCTTCTACTCAAGGATCAGATTACGCTCCTCCCTGCTGCCAGCGTCTCTCTGCTCTCATTGGTTGTAGGCTGGGGTGGGCGGAGAGGAGAGAGAGGCTGGCTTCTACTCTAGGATCAGATTACGCTCCTCCCTGCTGCCAGCGTCTCTCTGCTCTCATTGGTTGTAGGCTGGGGTGGGCGGAGAGGAGAGAGAGGCTGGCTTCTACTCAAGGATCAGATTACGCTCCTCCCTGCTGCCAGCGTCTCTCTGCTCTCATTGGTTGCAGGCTGGGGTGGGCGGAGAGGAGAGAGAGGCTGGCTTCTACTCTAGGATCAGATTACGATCCTCCCTGCTGCCAGCGTCTCTCTGCTCTCATTGGTTGCAGGCTGGGGTGGGCGGAGAGGGGAGGGGCTGGCTTCTACTCTAGGATCAGATTACGCTCCTCCCTCCCTGCTGCCAGCGTCTCTCTGCTCTGCTCTGCTATCAGTAAACCTTTCCGGGATATATTGTTTCACATGCGGACGTCAGGGAGCCGCTATCTAATAGCGGGAGACTCCCTGAACAACCGGGAGACTTGAGATCCCTGTTAATATTACCATCTAGACAGACATTGGGTTGGCAGATTTGGTTTTTGGCAGCTCCTCACAACCACACAGTAGTTTAATAGAATTATTTTTTAAAAGCGGCATGACAAAATACAGCGGTCATTAAAGGGTTTCTCCGACATGTACTCAGGATAGGTCATCAATATGAGCTCAGTGTAGAGGTCCAACTCCCAACACCCCTAAACAATCAGCAGGTGGCCCCTATACAGATCTCAGGTCCCAAATGTACTGCCTGCCAGATAGATAGAACTGTATTGTCATCCTCAGGACGGCAATACAATTGAATCTAATGCATTGGAAGAGCTGAAGGACCTGTGATGACATCACAGTCCATGTGATCAGTGCTGAAAGCAGTGGTTAAGGACCTGCGATGATTTCTCCATCATGTGACCAGTGCAGGAGAGGATGGCGCGCTTCAGTGAAGAAAAGTCCTGGGGTAAAAGTGGTGGCGAGGTCTGCTACATGAGGAGAGGCAAGTGAAGAGAAGGATTTGGTGTGAGAGCAAGAGGAATGCTGGGGGTTGTGGTTATTTAACTGGGACTGTTTGTTGAAGGCGGCTGTGGGAGGAAGTGATGTTATTTACATGGGAAAGTATGTTGATGATGGCTGGCAGGGGCGGATTGGGAACTTAAAGTGGCCCTGGAAAAAAGTGGCCCGGTTTTGTAGTTGGGTCCAAATTAATGGAAGGCAGGGCCAAAACAAGTTGGCGGGGCCAGCAATACCATATTGTGGCACGTTATACCACCCAACAGAGCCAAATACCATAGTCCCTCACAAAATACTGCCCGCATCAGCACAAAATACATCCCTAAAAACTTCCACTGGCCGGTCTGAGGAGGGCTCAGGGGGCCCCTTGGGCATCAGCCCAACGGGAAATTTCCCTGTAAGGTCTATGGCCAATCCACCCCTGATGGCTGGGGAGGGGATGATGTTATTTACATGGGACTGTATATTGAAGGGGCTGAGAAATTATAATTTTTGAGGACACTAAGGCCCCTTCCACACGAGCGAGTTTTTCAAACAAGCGATATGGCCTAAAATCTATATTGCAATATAATTTGAAGCATGTGCGATAACGATATATATCGCGATATACTATTTTCCATATTTGGAGGGGGGTTAAACTCCCCCCCACCCCCCCCTTAGGGACTCAAACCCTTGTCCTATTCATTCGTATAGAGCTCTATCAGGCTGAATAGGAGCTCACACTCTCCCTGCTGCCCTGTGCATAGTACACACAGCAGCAGGGAGCTTACCATGGAGAGCTTCAGTAGTGTCCTGGCTGCCGTGGAAACCGATCGGAGCCCCGCGATTACACTGCTGGGGCTCCGATCAGAGGCTGCCACTGTCACCAATGGGTGAGGAGGGGGGACCCTGGGGCAGAGGGACGTAGTAAGGGTGGGGGGGGGGGGGCGGTGACCGCAATTAATATAATACTGAGAAGAGGTGAAGGAGGGGAGGGACTGTGGCCACTGTGCCACCAACGAGAACAGAGAGGAGGAGGAGGGGAGGGACTGTGGCCACTCCGCCACCAATAAATATAGTTAATATGTCTGAATACAAACGTAGCCTGCATGTGCCGGCCATATCCCATACCCGGCCTCTATGACTGTGCGCTGCGATCCGCCACAATTAACCCCTCAGGACCTGATCATTCATTCATTTTGGCCTGGTATGGGATATGGCCGGCACACGCAGGCTACGTTTGTATCCAGGCATTAACCACTTAAGGACCACAGGTTTATACCCCCCTAGTGACCAGGCCCTTTTTTACAAATCGGCACTTTACAACTTTCACGGTTTATTGCTCGGTCATGCAACTTGGCACCCAAATCAATTTTACCGCCTTTTCTTCTCACAAATACAGCTTTCTTTTGGTGGTATTTGACTGCTGAGATTTTTCGTTTGTCTGATCTTAATCAAAAGAAAATTGTATTTTTTACTTTTTCTGGTAAAATTGTTCAAATATAAGTACATTTCTATACAAGTTTGTGTCAGAATTTATTGTGCTACATGTCTTTGATAAAAAAAAAATCCAATAAGTGTATATTTATTGGTTTGCGCAAAAGTTATAGCGTTTACAAACTATGGTACAAAAATGTGAATTTCCGCATTTTGAAGCAGCTCTGACTTTCTGAGCACCTGTCATGTTTCTTGAGGTGCTAGAATGCCAGGATAGTATAAATACCCCCAAATGACCCCATTTTAGAAAGAAGACACCCCAAAGTATTCGCGAAGGGGCATGGTGAGTTCATGTATGATTTAATTTTTTTTCACAAGTTAGTGGAAAATGACAATTTCTGAGGGAAAAAAAAAGAATAAAGTTTCTATTTCTGCTAACTTCTGGCAAAAAAAACCGGAATTAGACTTACCGGTAATTCAGTTTCCATGAAATCACCATGACGGCCACAAGGAGATTGACCCATGACCTCTGTGGGGGCAGGAAACAGAGAAGAGGTTAAATTGCCCCCTCCCACCACCACACCTCAGTGTTCCAAAGATATCAAGTGCCAGAAGTGTCCTAGTATTTCCCAGTATTACACCATACCAGAAAAATACCGATGAAAACAAAATATCAACAAAAGAATGGGAGGGAATGTATGGGCCGTCATGGTGATTTCATGGAAACTGAATTACCGGTAAGTCTAATTCCGGTTTTCCCATATCATCACCATGACGGCCACAAGGAGAGTTATAAAATTATTTTTTATGGGTGGGGGCAACCGCCTGGAGAACCTTCTGACCAAAGGAGAGGCCAGAGGTTCCAGACAAGTCCAAACGGTAATGTTTCACAAATGTGTGAATACTAGACCAGGAGGCGGCCCTGCATATATCATCCAGGGAGGCCCCTGCTCTTTCAGCGAAGGTAGTAGATACAGCTCTGGTAGAGTGGGCTCTAATATTGGAAGGAGGATCCAGATTCTGGTTCTTATAACATAAGGTAATAGTGTCCTTAATCCATCTTGCAATGGAGGATTTTGAGGCCCTGGATCCCTTATTCCTTCCAGCAAATTGGACAAGCAGACTGTCAGACTTCCTGAAGTCCCTAGTGGCTTCCAAGTATCTAATAACTGCACGCCTAACGTCAAGGAAATGGAATTGCTCTTCTTCCTGATCCTTAGGATTGTTGAAGAAGGATGGGAGTAGGATCTCCTGGCCTCTGTTGCGGTCTGAGGCCACCTTTGGCAGGAAACCTGGGTCTAGTTTAAGCACAATCTTATCCTCAGTGATGGTAAGGTATGGTTCCCTAATGGAGAGAGCCTGAATCTCTCCCAGTCTTTTGGCAGAGGTAATTGCTATAAGAAAGGCAGTCTTGAATGAAAGCAACTTGATTGAACAATCCTCCAACGGCTCAAATGGGGAACACATAAGATTGTTGAGAACTAAATTTAAGTCCCAGGTTGGGCTGCGGGACCTAAGTGTGGGTCTCAGTCTACGTGCAGCTCTAATGAATCGTTTGATCCATCTATGGTCTGCCAGGTCGGAATCAAAGAAGGCGCTCAAAGCCGAAACTTGAACCTTTAAGGTGGATGGAGAAAGGCCCATGTCCAGGCCCCTTTGTAGAAATTCCAGAATTTTCTGGATACTGGGCCCCACAGAATTTGGATTTTCCTCGCCTGACCATGAACAGAATCTCTTCCAGATCTTCAGGTATATCGCTGAAGTGACCTTTTTCCTAGAACATCTCAGGGTGGCTATAACCTGGTCTGACAGGCCCTGAGACCTTAAGAGGGAGACCTCAGGATCCAAGCAGTGAGCTTCAGGAACTCCGGATGAGGATGTAGCAAAGGACCCTGGTATAGGATGTCCCCCCTGAGTGGGAGTCTCACTGGTTCGTCTATTGCTAGCTTTAATAGAGGGGTGAACCAACTCCTCTTGGGCCAGAACGGAGCGATCAGTATCACCGTGGTTCTCCCCTCCTGAATTTTCTGAATGACCCTCGGGATGAGCGGCAATGGAGGGAATGCGTACCCTAGATCCCAGCACCATTTTAGGGAGAAGGCGTCTACTCTCCAGGGATGGTCCCCAGCATTTAGGGAGCAGAATGTTTGCACCTTCGTATTTCTCCTTGATGCAAACAGGTCTATTGTAGGAAGCCCCCATCTTCGGGTTAGCATATTGAAGACCTCTGGGTTCAGTGCCCACTCTGTGTGATCTATTACCTGTCTGCTCAAAAAGTCTGCTTCTAGATTCAGGGATCCCTTCAGGTGCATTGCTGAGATGGACTTTAGTTCCTTTTCTGCAAAGGAGAAGATCTCCTCTGAGATACTCTGGAGTCTCCTTGATCGAGTACCCCCCTGGTGTTTTAGGTAGGAGACCACAGTCACGTTGTCCGATAGGACCTTCACGTGCTGATTTCGTATTAATTGCTTGGCGGCTAGAAGGGCTTCTCTTACTGCATACAGCTCCCTGAAATTTGAAGACTGAGCAGATATTAGACGCTTCCACGTTCCTTGGAAATAGGTTCTGTCGATTTTTGCTCCCCAACCGGATTGGCTGGCGTCCGTGAAGACGGTAATCGACGGTGATCTGATCCAAGGGACTCCCTGGGACAGATTCTTCTCCTTCGTCCACCATGAGAGGGACTTCTTTACTAATCCTGGGATTGGGAGCTTGGAGTCCAGAGAACCCTTTTTGTTCCAGTGGGACAAAAGCCAGGTCTGAATCACACGGCAGTGAGCCTGTGCCCACTCGACCGAGGGTATACAGGAGGTTAGGAGGCCGATTAGGCTCATTGCTTCCCTCACTGAGCATTTTTTCCCCCGTTGGAAGTGTCTCACCTTGTTTATCAGGGACTGGACTTTGCTCTGTGGAAGAAAGGTTGACTGGGTTACAGAGTCTAGGGTAACTCCCAGAAATCTCACCTTCTGGGATGGAACTAACATTGACTTGGGTTCGTTCACTATCCAACCTAGTTGAGATAGGCGGGACAGAAATACTTCCAGGTCCGACAGCAGGAGATCTTTTGAGTCCGCTATGACTAGGAAATCGTCCAGATATGGCACTATATTTAATCCCTCCTGTCTGAGAGGGGCTATCATCTCTACCACAAGCTTGGTGAAGAGCCTTGGAGCGGCTGAAATCCCAAAGGGCAGTGCTATAAACTGGAAATGACGAATCCGATTGGAAGGGTCTAGGACAGCAAACCTCAGAAACCTCTGGTGATCTGGGTGAATGGGGACGTGCAGATAGGCATCTTCCAGGTCGATCGAGCACATAAATGCCCCTAGCTTTATCAACGGCACTAAGGATCTGAGAGACTCCATCTTGAACTTCCTGTAAAGAATAAACTTGTTCAGTTGTTTTAAGTTTATGATGGTCCGGAAGTCTCCTTCCTTTTTCCTTACTAAGAATAGGGTTGAATAGTACCCCTGACCCCTCTGAGATGCGGGGACCGGGATTACAGCACCCTTCTTCACCAAGTCCTGGACTCCTTGAAAGATATTTAGGTTGGAGAGTCTGGTAGGCAACCTCGTGATGACGAATCTTGCAGGAGGGAGAGAGGTGAACTCGATCCTGTAACCTTGCTGAATGATGTCCAGGGCCCAGGGATTTCTTGATGTTAATGACCATGGACCCAGGAAATCCTTCAGTCTCCCCCCTACAACGGCGTCATTGTTTGTCCTCAGATTTGGACTGGGGCTTGAGAAGGAAGCCCCTTCCTCTACCCCCTTTGGGATAAGACCAGCGGCCTGACTTGCCTTTCCCTCTAACAGATTTATTCTGTCCGCCGTAGGACCGAAAGGACTGATTCTTCCTAAAGGACCTTTCCTCTGGGAATCCCTTTTTCTTGTCGGCTGCCTTCTCAAGTATCTCGTCTAGGACCGGCCCGAATACATATTCTCCTGAAAAGGGGATGGATATCAGTTTTAGCTTAGAGATTCTGTCGCCCGACCAGGACTTCATCCACAAAGTCCGACGAGCCGCATTGGACAACCCTGCCTCCCTAGCACAGAATCTGATAGACTCAGCAGATGCATCTGCCAGGAAGCCTGTAGCTGATTTGAGTAGCGGTATGGACTGCAGGATCTCTTCCCTGGAGGTCTTCCTGCTTAGGTGGTTCTCAAGTTCCCCTAACCACAGATACATAGACCTGGCTACCGATGTTGCCGCAATGTTGGTCTTGATGTTAAACATGGAGGCCTCCCAGGCTTTCCTTAAAAGGGCATCTGCTTTTCGCTCCATGGTGTCCTTCAATTGGGCAGCATCTTCAAACGGCAGGGCAGTTTTTTTGTTAACCTTAGCCACCTGCACGTCAACTTTAGGGGTCCCGTCGAACAGTTTAGACTGAGAGGGGTCGAATAATAATCGATTTTTAAACTCTTTGGAAATCCCCAATCGTTTCTCAGGTTCTGACCATTCCTCCAGAATCATTTGTCTAATGTGTTCGTTTATGGGGAAGACCCGGGATTTTTTCACCTTGAGTCCCCCAAACATTTCGTCCTGAATAGAAACGGACCTAGGGGTCTCTTCAATCCCCATTGTTGCTCTGACTGCTTTTAACAAGTCATTCATCTCCTCCGAGGAAAAATAAAACTTCCTATTATTTTCATATACCTCCCCTTCAGAGAGAGATGGATCATCCTCCCACTGCGTGGAGGTAGAAGCTTTATCGCCTGCGTCCTCGGATCCTGAAGAAAAAATCCTGGAACGCGGACGCTTGCGAGAAGGCTCGTCCTGGGGATCAGACTGAGCAACTCTAGCGGCCCGAATTTCTTCCTGAACCACCGATCTGATATTTTCCATAAGGGACGACTGTTCCTCCTGGATTACATCAGAAATACATGCTTTACAAAGCTTCTTTCCATAATCGTCAGGCAATTTCCTTGCACAAGAGATGCAGCGAGGAGGTTTTTTAAGCTTTTTTTGCGCCTCTTTAGCCTGAAACAGATATGGAAATAGCGGTATCAGAAAATAAGGCTTGGCGAGAAAGAATATTGTGCCATAAGACAAGCGGATCCCCAGAGGGATACTTACAGGAGGCAGAGGGGGAGCATCCAGCTCCATAACAGTTTGTACCTCAGGACCTGACATTCTGTAAGGTAAAAATGCAGCTGCAGTACTCACAGACCTCAGATCAGCGTCCTTATGGCAGCTCCCGCCTTTTATTCAAACTGCTCTGCTCCTGCGCTTTTACTTCCGGGTTGCGACGAACCCGGAAGTGACGTCACCGACGTCGGCGTGCGCACACGCCGGCCGCTACCAGCCCGACCCACAGGGGAGGAGGAGGAGGAGAATTGCGGCCCGGGAGCAGGCTCCAGACCAGCCAGAGCGAGTCCTCCCGATACCCCCCAGCCCAGCATGAGCACGCGGCCGCCGGCGGACTGGGGGAGCTCCGATGAGCCTCAGGTAACCAGGAGGCCCCTGGAGGTAACGAAAAAATAATAAAGCAGAAATCCTATCTTCATCTCCCTGCCGCCGCAGGGAGACTCTTCTCTGACCCTGGCCACAGTGGGGACAGGAACACTGAGGTGTGGTGGTGGGAGGGGGCAATTTAACCTCTTCTCTGTTTCCTGCCCCCACAGAGGTCATGGGTCAATCTCCTTGTGGCCGTCATGGTGATGATATGGGAAAATAAAAAATCTCCCACGGACTCACTATGCCCCTCAGTGAATACCTTGGGGTGTCTACTTTCCGAAATGGGGTCATTTGTGGGGTGTGTTTACTGTTCTGGCATTTTGGGCGGGGCTAAATTGTGAGCAACCCTGTAAAGCCTAAAGGTACTCATTGGACTTTCGGCCCCTTTGCGTACCTAGGCTGCAAAAAAGTGTCACACGTGTGGTATCGCCGCACTCAGGAGAAGCAGGGCAATGTGTTTTGGGGTGTATTTTTACATATACCCATACTGTGTGTGAGAAATATCCAGGGCTGTGGAGTCGGTAGATAAATGCTCCGACTCCGACTCCTCAGTTTTTTGTACTTCCGACTCCCCGACTCCTCTGTATTTAATATGCGAATGTATTTTATACATTCCTTGAAGGAAAGAAAGAAGTAGTAGAAGTCATTAATTATAACTGTTTATGAATTCGGACATTTAAACTTGCTTTTTTATTCCAATTTAAATTTAGTAGGAGTCGGAGTCGGTTAATTTTTTGCCGACTCCAGGTACCCAAAATTGACTCCGACTCCGACTCCACAGCCCTGGAAATATCTCTGTAAATTGACAACTTTGTATAAATTTTTTTTAAAAGTTGTCATTTACAGAGATCTTTCTCTCACCCAGCATGGGTATATGTAAATAAACACCCCAAAACACATTGCCCTACTTCTCCTGAGTACGGCGATACCACATGTGTGACACTTTTTTGCAGTCAAGATGGGCAAAGCGGCCCAAATTCCAATAAGTACTTTTAGGATTTCACAGGGCATTTTTACGCATTTGGATTCCGTGAGGGGTACGGTGAGTTAATGTGAGATTTTATTTTTTTGTCACAAGTTAGTGGAATATGAGACTTTGTAAGAAAAAACTAAAAAAATAATAATTTCCGCTAACTTGTGCCAAAAAAAACAAATCTTCTATGAACTCGCCATGCCCCTCAAAAGTGATCTTTATAGCGCCGCAGCGATTTTACTGTGTTTTTGCAGTGATCAGAAAAAAAAAATTCTGTCACTGCGGTGGGGCGGACTGAACGCAAGTGTGCGCACAAGATCAGGCCTGATCGGGCGAACATTGCGTTTTTTGTAGAGCCTATAGAACATGTCCTATTCTTGTCAATTGCGGACAAGAAAAGGCATTTTCTATATAGTTCTGGCAATGTGCGGATCCGCAAAACACATACGGACATCTGAATGGAGTCTTACAGGGGGGTGATCAGGGGTTAATAAGTGACGGGGGGGTGTAGTGTGGTGATTGGTGCTACTTACAGAGCTGCCTGTGTCCTCTGGTGGTCGATCCAAGCAAAAGGGACCACCAGAGGAGCAGGTAGCAGGTATGTCAGATGCTGTTAACAAAACAGAGTCTAATATACCTTTCTGATGTTAAAAAAAAATTCGCATCTACAGCCTGCCAGCGAATGATCAGCGCTGACAGGCTGTAGTTTAACGTCTCAGCTGAGCGTCGCTGTGAACACACTCGAGCGCGCGTTCACGCGAAATCTCGGTTTCTCACGATATGACGCCAATAGGTGTAATTTTGCCTGGGAGTGCCGCCGCCCGGACGCCTATCGGCGTTACGTGTGCAGCAAGTGGTTAACTATACTCATTGGTGGCGCAGTGGCCACAGCCTCTCCCTTCTACTCCTCTCTGTTCTCATTGGTGGCCAGGGTCAGCCGCACACAGTGGAGAGGGAGAGAGCTTAACCCTTCAAGCAGCGGCCCGATGGTTAGGCCCTTTCCAGACAGCGGTCCAGACAGTATGGAAGGGGTTAAACAGTTATGGAACGCTGTGTGTGTGGAGCGCATGCCCAGTGCACAACTGGTGACACACACAGCGCACGCACACAGGGCGGTGAATGCCGTAACAGAAAAATAAAAACCGCGCGATTCGCCATTGTTTTTGGTCACCTTGTCCCCCTAAAAAATAGTATAGGACTGTTCGATTATGGGCCGGACGTTCCATAAAATGCGGAATGTGTGCGGCTTTTTTGGTGGTTTGTTTTTAGCGCGGTATCAAGTATCGCAATTTTTTTCATGGTATCGAGACTAGTGTGGAGCTGGTGAGTGTTCCTCTTACCTGGGCGGGGCGTGTCCTCCTCTTCCTCTGACAATCCTTCACCATGGAGCATCAGGTGTTACTATTTCTACCACCATGTGCAGGAGTCAGGCTCTAGGCTGTGCTGAAGGAAGAAGTAAAGGACCTGTGATGATGTCATGACCATGTGACCGTGGGAGGAGTCAGGCTCCAGGCTATGCTGCAGGAGGAAGTAAAGGACCTTTCATGATGTCATGACCATGTGATCACGTGTGGAGGAGTCAGGCTCCAGGCTATGCTGCAGGAGGAAGTAAAGGACCTTTCATGATGTCATGACCATGTGATCACGTGTGGGAGGAGTCAGGCTCCAGGCTGTGCTGAAGGAGGAAGTAAAGGACCTGTGATGATGTCATGACCATGTGATCACGTGTGGGAGGAGTCAGGCTCCAGGCTGTGCTGCAGGAGTAAGTAAAGGACCTGTGCTGATGTCATGACCATGTGATCATGTGTGGGAGGAGTCAGGCTCCAGGCTGTGCTGCAGGAGGAAGTAAAGGACCTGTGATGATGTCATGACCATGTGAGCACGTGTGGGAGGAGTCAGGCTCCAGGCTGTGCTGCAGAAGGAAGTAAAGGACCTGTGATGATGTCATAACCATGTGATCATGTATAGGAGGAGTTATGGAAATCACATGACCAGGTTTATCTGCTCTGTGTATGCAGGACAGGACTCTGTTGTGCAGTTTGTAATTCCAGTGTGTATGTAGCAGTGCTGTATGTGTGTGATGTTTATATGGATGAGCTGTATCTGTGTAATGTCTGTATAGCTGAGCTATATGTGTGTGATGTGTAAGTAGTTGGGCTGTATTGTGTAATGGCTGTATAGCTAAGCTGTGTGTGATGTGTAAGTAGTTGGGCAGGGCTGTATTATGTAATGGCTGTATAGCTGAGCTGTATGTGTGTGACGTGTAAGTAGCTGGGCAGGGCTGTATTGTGTAATGGCTGTGTAGCTGAGCTGTATTTGTGTGATGTATAAGTAGTTGGGCAGGGCTGTATAGCTGAGATGTATGTGTGTGATGTGTAAGTAGTTGGGCAGGGCTGTATTATGTAATGGCTGTGTAGCTGAGCTGTATGTGTGTGAGATGTGTAAGTAGTTGGGCAGGGCTGTATTGTGTAATGGCTGTATAGCTGAGCTGTATGTGTGTGATGTGTAAGTAGTTGGGCAGAGCTGTAGTGTGTAATGGCTGTATAGCTGAGCTGTATGTGTGTGATGTGTAAGTAGCTGGGCTGTATTGTGTAATGGCTGTGTAGCTGAGCTGTATGTGTGTGATGTGTAAGTAGCTGGGCTGTATTGTGTAATGGCTGTGTAGCTGAGCTGTATGTGTGTGACGTGTAAGTAGCTGGGCAGGGCTGTATTGTGTAATAGCTGTGTAGCTGAGCTGTATTTGTGTGATGTATAAGTAGTTGGGCAGGGCTGTATAGCTGAGCTGTATGTGTGTGATGTGTAAGTAGTTGGGCAGGGCTGTATTGTGTAATGGCTGTGTAGCTGAGCTGTATGTGTGTGATGTGTAAGTAGTTGTGCAGGGCTGTATTGTGTAATGTCTGTGTAGCTGAGCTGTATGTGTGTGATGTGTAAGTAGTTGGGCAGAGCTGTATTGTGTAATGGCTGTATAGCTGAGCTGTATGTGTGTGATGTGTGAGTAGTTGGGCAGGGCTGTATTGTGTAATGGCTGTGTAGCTGGGCACCGATGCCCAACCACTTATCTTTCAAGATGAGTACATGGGAGGACCATCGCAGCATGTCTCGGATGATGACGAAACATCGAAAGTGTGCAGACTGACAAGGAGGGCAGGGGTGAAGACTGGGTGGAAGATGATGTGGAGGACGATGAGGTCCTCAACCCCACATGGAATCAAGGTCATGCGAGTGACCTTTGTAGTTCGGAGGAAGAGGCGGTGGTCGCACAGGGCCACCAGCACAGCAGAAGAGGGAGCAGGGTGCAAAAGCGGAGCGGCCATCCCCTAGACAGTACACCTGCTACTGCCCACCGCAGCAAGGGACCGAGCACACCAAAGCCAGCTCCAAGGAGTTCCCTGGCGTGGCAGTTCTTCAGACAAAGTGCTGACGACAAGACACGAGTGGTTTGCACGCTGTGTAATCAGAGCCTGAAGCGAGGCATGAACGTTCTCAACCTGAGCACAACCTTCATGACCAGTCATCCAAGTGCAAAGCACGAGCTGCAGTGGAGTAGACACCTCAAAAACCAAGAAAGGTCTCTGGCTCCTCCTGCTTCCTCCTCTGCTGCAGTCTCGGCCTCTTCATCCACCTCTGGAGTGACAGTGCCACCCCGCAAACAGAGGATCTGCCAGCAACACCGCCACCTGGGTCACCAAGCATCTCCACAATGTCCCATGGAAGCGTTCAGCTCTCCATCTCCCAAACACTGGAGCGGAAGAGGAAGTACCCCCCTACCCACCCGCGATCCCTGGCCCTGAATGCCGGCATTTCAAAATTATTCCACAGTACGTCGTGACCAGCCACCACTACTTTTCCAGACGAGCCATCCCCTCCCTGCACCACCAAGTAGGGGACAAAATCAGGTGTGCACTGCGCAACGCCATCTGTGGCAAGGTGCACCTGACTACGGATACGTGGACCAGTAAGCATGGTCAGGGATGTTATATCTCCCTAACAGCACACTGGGTAAAAGCAGTGGTGGCTGGGCCTGAGGCGGATAGCAGTTTGTCGCATGTCCTTCCACCACCGAGGATTGCCTCCTGTTGCTTCCTCCTCCTACTGCTCCGCCTCATCATCCGGTCAGCGTAACACCTTCACCACCGACTTCAGCACAGCCAGGGGTAAACGACAGCAGGCAGTTTTAAAACGTATCTGTTGGGGGACAAACCCCACACCGCACATCTCGTAGCAGCTCTGGGACTATCCGGTTTGACGCACATCCCTTGCCTGGCGCTTGTGCTGAATTTGGTGGTGCAGAGTTCCCTCAAAAATGACCCCGATATGTCAGAGCTGCTGCATAAAGTGCGGGCCGTCTGTGCCCGCTTATGGTGTTCTCACCCTGCTGCTGCTCACCTGTCAGTGCTGCAGCGTAACTTCGGCCTTCCCACTCACCCCCTCACATGCGATGTGCCCACAAGGTGGACCTCCACCTTGCACAAGCTGGCCAGACTGTGCTAGCAGCAGCAGGCGATAGTGGAGTTTCAGCTGCAGCACACATGGGTGAGTCGCTCTGCAGAACTGGGCCTCCATGCGAGACCTGTGTGCCTTGCCGCGCTGTTTCGAGTACTCCACCAACATGGCCAGTGCCGACAACACCGTTCTCAGCGTTACTATCCCACTTCTATGCCTCCTTGAAAAACCGCTGCTGGTGATGATGGAAGAGGATGTGGCACAGGAGGAGGAGGAGAAAGAGCGATCATTTCGTAGGGTTTCTGGCCAGTCATTCACAAGTGGCTCAGAGGGTGGGTTCCTGCACCCACAAACGCCAGGTACACTATTGTCCAGACAGGGCACAGTTCTGAAGGATGACGAGATGGAGGAGGAGGAGGAAGAACCTTGTTCACAGCTCATGGCCATCACTGGTGCGTGGCTGGGGGGATACAGAGGACACAGACGATACACCTCCCACAGAGGACAGCTTTTCGTTGCCTCTGGGCAGCCTGGCACACATTAGCGATTATATTCTGCAGTGTCTCTGGGCAACGACTGCCGAGTTGCCCAGATTCTAACTTGTGCTGATTACTGGGTGGCCACGCTGCTGGATCCCCGTTACAAGGACAACCTACCGTCCTTAATTCCCTCACTGGAGCGTGATCGTAAGATGCGCGAGTACAAGCGCACTCTGGTAGACACGCTGCTGGTGGCATTCCCAACTGACAGCGGGGGCACAGTGGAAGCACAAGGCGAAGGCAGAGGAGGAGGAAGAGGTCGCCAACGCAACTGGGGCACCGCCAGCACCTCAGAAGGCAGGGTTGGCATGGTCGAAATGTGGAAAAGCTTTGTCAGCACGCCACAACAACCAGCACCACCAGCTGATATGGAACGTCTTAGCAGGAGGCAGCATTTCAGCAACATGGTGGAGCAGTATGTGTGCACACGCCTACACGTACTGCATGACGGGTCTGCCCCCTTCAACTTCTGGGTCTCCAAATTGGGCACATGGCCTGAGCTTGCCCTTTACGCCTTGGAGTTGCAGGCCTGCACCGCAGCCAGTGTATTATGTGAACGTGTGTTTAGCACGGCAGGGGGCGCTATCACAGACACTTGAATGTGGACAAGCTCACGTTCATTAAAATGAACCAGGCAGGGATCCCACAGGACTTGTCCGTACCTTGTGCAGAATAGACATGTATACCGGCCTTACCCAGCCATTGTTATACTGCAGCACAATTGCTCATTCTTGTATTTTGGATATTTCACACTCTTTTGGCGTGTACCCTAATTAAAAAATAAATTTAAAACCAAAAACCAGTGTTGGCTACCTCGTCCTCCTCCACCGCTGCTTCCACCTACACCGTTACTTCCACTGCCTCCTCAAACCCCTACTCCATATGGATCTCCACCTCATAAATCAAACTTTTTTTATTTGTATGTATTTTATTTTGTCATTTCACTAATTTGTTACATTTTCTAGTGAAATTCACCAATGTTTGGGTGTGATATACCACTGCTATGCCTAGTAGACAGGTAAAAAAAAAACACTTTGTTACATTCTCGAGTGAAATTAACCAAATAGTTGACAGCTTAATAAATTTCACTAAATTTTTCTTTTACATTTTTGGGTGACATAAAAAAAGAATTCTGTCATAGACCCCTGCTCTACCTAGTAGACAGGTTAATAAATTTCACACATTTTTTGTTACATTCTTGGGTTGACATTTTACAATTTTGGACGTGAATAAACCCCTGCTCTGCATAGGTGACAGGAACAGAAATTTGTAAAAATAATCTGTTCCATTGGTGGGTGACATTAACCCATTTATGGCTATGAAAAATCCCTACTCTGCATAGGTGACAGGAACAGAAATTTGTTAAATTCGCCTTTAATTGGCCCTTTCATTCGATCCTTTTACGCTTCAATAAATTGTCCCACATTTGCACGTCAATAATTTGTCCCACATTTCCACTCTATCATATTTAATTTGAAACAATTAACCTCCCTTGGATGTGGTCTCTCTTTCTCGCGCTCCCTCTCCGGCGTGGAACCATGATTCGCCGATAACCGTGATCAACATGGTAAGCTCAGAAAAGAACATCGAAAGTTGATAAAGAAGATATCCAAATGGATGGTGGACGTCACAGGGACGTGCGATCAGGCAGAAGTTATCTAGAGTCAACAAAGCGGCAGCAGGGCCTCTCCTGGCTAACGTTTCCAAATCCAAAATACCCCAGTGACATTCCCTATAATTTTTTATTAATCATTCCAATAACAGGGCATCTTAAGAGTCCTGTATTGTTATTTATCGCGACCCCTCCTTAACTTGGAAGCTTATACTTCAATACTTTGTTCCACATTTCCGCTCGATTACATTTAATTTCATCCATTGACCTCCCTTGGATGTGCTATCCCTTGGTGGAGCAGTATGTGTGCACACGCCTACACGTACTGAATGACGGGTCTGCCCCCTTCAACTTCTGGGTCTCCAAATTGGGCACATGGCCTGAGTTTGCCCTTTATGCCTTGGAGGTGCTCGCCTGCCCTGCAGCCAGTGTATTGTCTGAACGTGTGTTTAGCACAACTGGAGGGGGTCATCACGGGTTGTATTTCCCAATGTTTTGGGGTGTACCCTACTAATTAAAAAATAAATAAAAAAATGTAAAACCAAAAAGCAGTGTAGGCTACCTCCTCCTCCTCCACCGCCGCTTCCACCTACACCGCCACATCCACCGCCTCCTCAACCTCCTACTCCATATGGACCTCGTCCTTCTAGATCAATATTTTTTATTTTTACGCATTTTATGTTATTTAAAGTCATTTCCCTATCAACATTTGTTTGCAGAGCACTTGCCATGCCAGCAACCCTCTAGCCCTTTCCATGACATTTTACAGCCATTTTAGTGCTCAAAAGTTCGGGTCCCCATTGACTTCAATGGGGTTCGGGTCCTTAACTCAAACTTTTTTGTGAAGTTCGGCCGAACCCGAACATCCAGGTGTCCGCTCAACTCTAGTGCAGAGTCCAACACTTGGAAAGGGAGGGACTGCAGCACCAGCAACTTGGACAGGAGCACATTAACTTTCTGCGCCGTTGGATGAATGCGTGCATAATATTGTCTCTTGGCAATCGCTTCAGTGATCTATTGCTGATGGAATTACTGAGGAGGAGGAGGTGGAGCAGGAGCATCGGGACCAGCAGATGATGGGAAGGACAGACAGCTCTCTTCGGCTGAGGTTGTGGAGCCTTGACTGCCTGAAATTGGGTGCTGCGTGCCACTGGGTGATGCAGCAGGCTGGAACCACCACATCTGACCCACGGTTCTCCCAGGCCAGTTTATGGTGACGCTGCATATATTGACGCAGGCCCGTGGTGCCAACATTAGCACCCTGGCCACGCTTCACCTTCTGCCCACAGATTCTACATATGGCCATGCTAATGATTCAAGAACCGCTGGGTTGCTGGTCAAGACACAACCACTAGCTGTCACTGGGAGCTCGGGCCCCTGGAAGTGACCCCTGCTGCCATGCCCCCTTACTCTGCTGCGACCTGTGCCTGCACCAAACATTTACGCCTCTTTCACTCCCCTGTGCAGGGCCTTGCACTTCTCTGTCTGACATCATGTTAGATGAAAGAAATAAATAAATAAAAAGGAAATTAAAACACCCCAAAAAACTGCAAATATATTTTTCTTTTGCCACTAAACACCCCAAAAAACAGCGAATATATATATTTTTTTGTTTTGCCACTAATACATGGCAAAAAGGGCTTTAGAAGATATAACTGTACCGCTGAACGGCAATTAGGCCCTAGTTTTTTCCCATTTTTACACTACACAAAGCTTTTCAACATATAAGTGCAACGCTGAACGGCAAATATACTTTTCCTTTTCCACTGATATACGCCACTAAAGACTTTTCAACATATAACTGCAGCGCTGAACGCCGAATATATTTTTCTTTTTGTACTTATATACGCCACTAAAGACTTTTCAACATATAACTGCACGGCGTAAGGGCAAATAAAATATACCATTGAAATATTTCCTTGTAACAAACCCTGTTAATGGCTGTAACAAACAGCACTTGCACCCCAATAACAAGAACAGTTTGCTGGAATTACAGAGCTGTATAATGGTTATTTGGATCCCCAGTCAGTGCAGCAAGGTGTGATAGTATTGTTCCTATTACCCAGGATGTAAGCTCCCCTACTGAACCCTGTTCTACATAAATGCTGTGGAATGATTCCTCCCTATCCTTTCCCTACACCCTGAATAATCTTACCCTGCACTTGTAAATCGCTTTTTTAGCACAATAAGGTTTTTCCTAGCACTGTCTCTAGCGCCTGCTGACGTCTCTCCCTGCACTAAGTACTAAGTACACATTTACCTATAATTAGTTATTAGGCGATTTTCACACTCGCGTTTTGGCTTTCTGTTTGTGAGATCCGTTCAGGGCTCTCACAAGTGGTAAAAAAAAAGGATCAGTTTTGCCCTAATGCATTCTGAATGGAAAAGGATCCGCTCAGAATGGATCAGTTTGCCTCCGTTCCGTCTCCATTCTGCTTTGGAGGCTGCTTGCAGCGTTCTGGTGTCCGTCTGACGAAACTGAGTTAAACGGATCCGTCCTGACACACAATGTAAGTCAATGGGGACGGATCCGTTTTCACTGACACAATATGGCACAATAGAAAACGGATCCGTCCCCCATTGACTTTCAATAGTGTCCAAGACAAATCCGTCTTGGCTAATGTTAAAGATAATGCAAACGGCTTCGTTCTGAACGGATGCAGACGGTTGTATTATCTGAACGGATCCGTCTGTGCAGATCCATGACTGATCCGCACCAAATGCGAGTGTGAAAGTAGACTTACTTGCAGTATTGTTTAATTAGATGAAATGCCTCAACTTCTATGTTTTTTCCTTTGCTGGGATTAAGTCAGCACTTGGAGGCAACTTCATCTCGATTCATAACAGGTTGTTGTGGTTGGTGCAGATGTTCAGGACTCCAGGTCAAGGGGAATGGGGTGAAGATATTAGGTTAAGTCCTGCATTTGATACAAAGTCAAGTGAAGTACTCGGCCCCGGGGGTCCTGCCCATCTGCTAAAATCACAAAAGGAGGGGATTCTGATGGAAATGGTCTCAACTGTGGTAAACTGTAGCTTTAAGGCCAGACTGTTCTTTCTGTCTTACATATAATGTTGCTGAAGAATGCTAACCTTGAGATAAGATTCTGCAGAAGCTTAACTACTAAAATGCCGTTAGTGTGGCCTGGAAGTGTTGCCTTATATTAATAACTGTGACAAAACCAACCTCGCCACTGGGTAGTGGAGAGGCCTGGCTACCGGCCTCTTGCCCAAGGATTATGGGCCCTCTCATCAGCCAGACTTCCTCTGTTCACAAAGGACTTTTACTAACTTTTGAACCCCTGGTCTAATTCGTGCCATATGTTAAATGTCTGTGTACTGTAAAGGGTGGGACATTGTATATTTGAGTAGTGATGTCTGTCCAATTGCCCTCATGTGTGTATTGGCGATTTCCCATTGTCCTGAGAGATAATTGAATTACTCCTCGGTTGTCTCCAGGACAGAAGACACTGTGTATTCTCCTGCCTGTGATACAATTGCATCATCATTTTGTAAGGTAATTGTATCACAGGCAGATGGGAGGATTTTGTGTGGGAGTGTCTGAGTGTATTGTACGTGTTTATTGGTTGTTTTTACAAAAACCTGTGGGTGGTAACCTTGTTGGAAAATGTGTACAAGTCAATGTTTGTGTGTTCAATAAAGAGTTCCTGTTTTACCCTTCATGTTGAGGCTGGTGTTTGGGTAACTAATCGACACTGGGGATTGCTATACGCTGAACATTTGCTTTACTCCCCTGGCTTTACTATTAGCTCTTGTAAGAGCTGTTCCTGCTCTCTGGATTTAGGAGAGGTTCACCCACTGGAGCCTTGTCGTAGGCTTACGGTGTCAAGTGGAGTGCTTAGAGTCTTCGGGAAGAGCTAGGAGCATCCATCGACAGAGTTACCCGGTCGGGGTGCTAGGAGATCCGTTACAATAACTAATCAAATTACTAGTTTCATCCGTTACCGGTAAGACTGTATGTTTGATTCTTACATTGCCCTCTGTTCCTTCTTTTCCATGCGACTCTCATCCCAGGTAATGTCCACTAAGAGTTCGCTAGCGCTATAAGCCTAGTTTCTGTGTAGCTCAGTCCACTTTATGGTGACTAAGAACTCTAGGGCCCTCCCAGCACCGGTGGTGTGAAGAAAGTAAAAGTCTGGGTACTTTGTGAGTGTATGGATCTTGCTTCCATCTGTGGGCTGTTTGCATTGTGTTTGTTGGTTTGCCTGTTGTATTAGTGTACTGAACGTATGTTCAAGAGAAGTAATGTGCAGCAAGCGTTTGGTTTGCGTACGCGCTGAAGCCGATGGTTTTTGCGGTAGTCAGGAGAACTACAGGTTTCTGGCCCCCTAGTGACTGGTAGGAGTCCCCAATGGGGCCTGTGAAGACTAAGCTCATTTAGAGATGAGCAACACCCAAGGTATGTAGAACAGGATCAACAGGGATCCCAGCTGCAGAAGTCGTAAGGAAGAGAGAAGACAGGCAGTGAAGAACATCAGCCAGCTAATGAAAGGTGTAGACATGCCCCCTTGATGGTAAACTGAATCCAGAGTAGTGGGAAACAGCAGGTCAGGGAAAACAAAGGATGGCTAAAATCTCACAGAACAGGCAGAAGTCCGGCTGCGAGTAGAGAGGGAAGTATCTAGAGGAGGTGGAGAGAGTCAGAAGAAGTGGGAAGTAGTATTATAAAGGTTATCATGATCATGTTAAACCACCTCCCCAACAGAGAAAGGAAATAGTAAGTCTGCCACCCTCTAATGGTCCTGGGGGATGGACCTGCAGAGTCTGCGGGACCCAGAACCCAGACTGGGGAGAGAGTTGTGCTGTGTGTGGTGCTCCTCGTTCACACCACACAAGAGGATTGTATTCGGTGTTGACTGTGCCCAGATCACTGTCCCCCACAGGTTTTAGGGATGGCTGGGGAGGACGACACAAAGACAGGTGAGGAGGAAAAGTCAGACCAAGATTAGGAAACAGACAATCCATTATTGGTGAGCTATCGGTGACTGCTAGACATGCCTCTACGATATGCTCAGTTGATAGACTTTCAGAGGAGGTACGTCATTGGACTAAGACAGGGATGGGCAAACTGTGGCTCTCCAGCTGTTGTAAAACTACAACTCCCAGTATGCCCAGTCTGCCTACAGCAGGCATCCTCAAACAGCGGCCCTCCAGCTGTTGCAAAACTACAACTCCCAGCATGCCCGAACAGCTTACAGGTATCAGCCTACAGCAGGGCATTGTGGGAGTTGTAGTTTTACAACAGCTGGAGGGCCGCAGTTTGAGGATGCCTGGCCTGCAGCTATAAGCCTACAGCAGAGCATGATGGGATTTGTAGTTTTACAACATCTGGAGAGCCGCAGTTTGCCCATCACTGGACTAAGAGAAGCAGGATGGTCATTTTGACGAATTGACAGCCATCTAGGCTTGCTTGACCTAACTGTTCGGAGGTGTTGAGAGTGTTTTGGATATCATTGGGGCCGGACTTAAATCTGCTGTTTAGTGTTTAAGGGCACCATATGGCTCAATCTTCAAGCGGATCCGTCCCCCATTGACTTTACATTGAAAGTCTGAACGGATCTGCGCAGGCTACTTGCGCACTTGCGAAATTTTTTAAAGTTATTAATGCAGACGGATCCGTACTGAACGGAGCCTCCGTCTGCATTAATATGATCGGATCCGTTCAGAACAGATCCGATCAAGCGCAAGTGTGAAAGTAGCCTAAGGCTACTTTCAAACTAGTGTTTTTTGTGGATCCGTCATGGATCTGCAAAAACGCTTCCATTACAATAATACAACCGCATGCATCAGTCATGAACGGATCACATTATACATGTCTCATTTCTATGGTTACGACCACCCTGTAATCCAGCTTCAGAGGCCGTGCTTGCACACTAAAGAAACAAGGACTGGCTAATCTGGTGGCCGGGACCATAGGAACGCACATAGGCCAGAACTTTTTCCTATAGTGTGCAAATACGGCCATCAATCCTGGATTGAAGTGTGGTCGTAACCATGGAAACGAGACATGTATTAAGGCTGGTTACAGCCTGTATTTGTGGGCGGGGCTGCTGGCCATATCTTTCCACGCGACCTCCCCCTGAGGACGGTCGCTTCATGCAGGCTTTCTCCGTTCCGCCCGTCACTTCCGGTGCGCGGTCGCGTCACTTCCGGGTGAGTCTCGGCTCGGGGCAGCGTTCGTCCATCGCCCGGCCGGGCTCGGCCGGTCTCTCTCTTCCCTCCAGTTCCGAGGGAGCCTCCTCTTCTCAGGTCGGTTTTGTTCCTCAGCAGGGTTCGGCGGGTCCGGCGCCTGCAGCGCTTCAGGTGGGGGCGCACTGTTCCGCTCGGCTCCCCCTGCGCCTCAGGTCTTCAGCGGTGTAGCAGAGCTGGAGTGTGTTAAAAAAAAAAAAAAAAAAAGCACACACTGCTCTGCTGCCCGTGTTCCATTTTCTTATGCTTTTGTTTTATCCAGCAGGTTCCTCAAATGTTATGTGGTTCCCCATATGCCATCCGGGCCCCCATGTTCCGGGCTTCTTGTGGTCGGATCGGCGTGCGTTCCAGCGTGGAACGCACGCCGATACCTGCTCCTACATCTGGGTCTCCTGCTCTCCCTGCGACTTGGGACGGGGGGCCCTGTTCCCCAGTCCACCCGTCCACATGGTCACCCCCCACCACAACCACAATCATGGGTACAACAGGTTGGCCTCTGTAATTGATGGATATGAATGGCCGGATGTAACTGACATGGAAGAGTGTGAACGCCCTTCTCTGTCCATTAGTCACAAGAAGGCTAAATCGGCCTATAAAGCAAGCCATCTTGGGATAAAACATTTCTTGTACGGCTAATAACGTTGCATTTTTATTTTTCATCCCGTCAGTACAGTAAAGTAATTGAGTATTGAATAATACATTCATATTCTGGAAAAGGGTTTCTGATTCGGAGCCAAGAGTTTATTTCCTTAAAGATTTCCTTCTAAATGTTTTCTTTTAAATTCAAACTGCTCTTGCGAATTCTACCTTTGTTCCGTGCTTGTGCATCACTCCATATGTTTTCCGCCCCGGGGCATTGGTTTATGGCGCGGCAGCGTGGTGCCGCCCTCCTGTGCACACAGGACTGGCGGCTGTGTCTGCCGCCCTCCTGGGCGCATGCGTCTGGCACCATTGCAGTGCCGTCCTCGCATGCTCAGGTTTGGCACAAGCTGCCCCGCCGCCCTCCTGTGCACATGCGTGTGGCACCACCGTGTTACACCTGGGTGCTGATTATTGTTTGTTGTCTATACTTGGGTCTGTTTTCCATGCTTCTTATCTCGCTCGCCCAGGCTCATTCTGCCTCCGTCATCCTGGATCACCCAGGCTCGTTCTGCCTCTGTCATCCTGGATCACCCAGGCTCGTCCTGCCTCTGTCATCCTGGTTCGCCCAGGCCCATTCTGCCTCTGTCATCCTGGATCACCCAGGCTCTCCTAAAGCAATGTTTAAAAATAATGACAATATTAAAGCTAATTGGTACAAGTTCTTCTTTAGTCCACCGGACCTGGGGGTATCCACAACTGTAATCAGGTATAATTGCATGTATTGTTTCTATTTTTCATTTATTTTGCAGTACATTCCAGCCGAGAAGCCATGGTTAGCAGGCACGGGGCTGGCCGGCCTGTTTCTCCATTCCACCCTCCTGAGCACTTGGTTATAGCGCAGTGGTGTGATGCCACGCTCCTGTGCACACGTGTGCGGCACCCCTATCTTATGCCACCCTCCTGGGCGCATTACACGGCTTGCGGTGTTGTGCCACCCTCCATGCTCGGGTACCTGGCACAGCTGTCTCGTGCCGCCCTCCTGTGCACATGCGTGTGGCTCTGCCATGTTTTTCCGCCCTGCCACATGTATGGGGGAGGGCGCGATAACCCTTAAACGGGCCCTTCCTTTCTCAGGTGCAGCGGCTGTTCCGGTTGTCTTATGTGCCATTTCGGGCTCGGGGCTGTCTTCATGAGCTTGTTGTCTTCATCTAGGTGCTGATAAATTTTTCCAAAATGAATAGGGCTGCAGTACCGTCTGATATCCAGTCTTCCGGTTCGGCCAAGTTGCTGCTCAGCTTCCCGAATTTCTTCAGGTATCACGCACACGTCACTTGGTCCGTTTTCCATGCTTCTTGTCTCGCTCTCACACTTCATCTATAGTCTCCCTGGATCACCCAGGCTCGTTCCGTCTCTGTCATCCTGGATCTCCCAGGTACACGCTGTCTCTGGTTCACGCTGCCTCTGTCATCCTGGATCGCCCAGGCCCACGCTGCCTCTGTCATCCTGGATCGCCCAGGCCCACGCTGCCTCTGTCATCCTGGATCGCCCAGGCCCACGCTGCCTCTGTCATCCTGGATCGCCCAGGCCCACGCTGCCTCTGTCATCCTGGATCGCCCAGGCCCACGCTGCCTCTGTCATCCTGGATCGCCCAGGCCCACGCTGCCTCTGTCATCCTTCCTTGCTCCCTGTCCACGGCCCTCCGTTCCCCCATCTTCCTTCTCTTCCTGTCTCTCCTAAAGCGGTGTCCATTAAAATAATAAGAATAAAATCTAATTGGTTCAAGTACTTCCTCAGTACACCGGACCTGGGGGCATCTCCAACTGTAATCAGGTATAATTGCATGTATTGTTTTCTATTTTTCATTTATTTCACAGTGCATTTCAGCCGAGGAGCCATGGTTGGCATCAGTTGGCAGGCACGGGGCTTGCCGGCCTGTTTTTCCATTCTGGTGGGAGTGGGCTGGTCCTGCTTCTGCTGGGGGGAGAGTTCAAGTATGAAGACAGAGAGGGGAGGGAGCGTATGCCAGAGCTTCTATTCCTGGGAACAGAAAAAAAAAAAAAAAAGTGTCTAAGGTTGTCTTAGTAGTGGGGTTCAGTTGCCGTGCTATTTTTCGGTTTCCTAATGTACCATTTTGGGCACTATTTTCTTAAATCAAACACGGCTGCGGTACTGTCTGATATTCAGTCCTCCCGATCAGCCAAGTAGCCGCTCATCAGCTTCCCGAACTCTTCAGGTATCAGGCATACCTCTCTGTCTGTCTTCCCTGCTTCTTGACACACTCTCACGTCATCCGAAGTCCCCTGGCGGGTCCGCCCAGGCTCACTCTACCCCTGTCATCCAGGATCGCCCTGGCCCGTTCTGTCGTCCTGGGTCGCCCAGGCTCGCTCTGTCTCTGCCATCCTGGATCGCCCAGGCTCGCTCTGCTTCTGTCATCGCGGTTCGCCCAGGCTCGCTCAGCTCTTGTCATCCTGGATCGCCCAGGCTCGCTCAGCTCTTGTCATCCTGGATCGCCCAGGCTCGCTCCGCCCCTGTTATTCTGGATCGCCCAGGCTCGCTCTGTCTCTGCCATCCTGGACCGCCCAGGCTCGCTCTGCTCCTGTCATTCTGGTTCGCCCAGACTCGCTCTGCCCCTGTCATCCTGGATCGTCCAGGCTCGCTCCACCCCTGTCATCCTGGATCGCCCAGGCTCGCTCCGCCCCTGTCATCCTGGATCGCCCAGGCTTGCTCCGCCCCTGTCATCCTGGATCGCCCAGGCTCGCCCTGCTCTCGTCATCT
This sequence comes from Bufo gargarizans, assembly GCF_014858855.1. Taxonomy (NCBI): domain Eukaryota; kingdom Metazoa; phylum Chordata; class Amphibia; order Anura; family Bufonidae; genus Bufo; species Bufo gargarizans. The sequence goes on along the minus strand of NW_025334622.1, from coordinate 35,187 downwards.
TGGTTCGCCCAGACTCGCCCTGCTCCTGTCTCCCTGGGTCGCCTAGGCTCGCTCTGCCCCTGTCATCCGGGATCGCCCAGGCTCGCTTTGCCCTTGTCATCCTGGATCGCCCAGGCTCGCTCTGCTCCTGTCATCCTGGATCGCCCAGGCTCGCGCTGCTCCTGTCATCCTGGATCGCCCAGGCTCGCTCTGCTCCTGTCATCCTGGATCGCCCAGACTCGCTCTGCCCCTGTCATCCTGGATCGTCCAGGCTCGCTCCGCCCCTGTCATCCTGGATCGTCCAGGCTCGCTCTGCCCCTGTCATCCTGGATCGCCCAGGCTCGCTCCGCCCCTGTCATCCTGGATCGCCCAGGCTCGCTCCGCCCCTGTCATCCTGGTTCGCCCAGGCTCGCCCTGCTCTCGTCATCTTGGTTCGCCCAGACTCGCCCTGCTCCTGTCACCCTGGATCGCCTAGGCTCGCTCTGCCCCTGTCATCCGGGATCGCCCAGGCTCGCTTTGCCCTTGTCATCCTGGATCGCCCAGGCTCGCTCTGCTCCTGTCTTCCTGGATCGCCCAGGCTCGCTCTGCTCCTGTCATCCTGGATCGCCCAGGCTCGCTCTGCTCCTGTCATCCTGGATCGCCCAGGCTCGCTCTGCTCCTGTCATCCTGGATCGCCCAGGCTCGCTCTGCTCCTGTCATCCTGGATCGCCCAGCCTCGCTCTGCTCCTGTCATCCTGGATCGCCCAGGCTCGCTCTGCTCCTGTCATCCTGGATCGCCCAGGCTCGCTCTGCTCCTGTCAGCCTGGATCGCCCAGGCTCGCCCTGTCTGTCATTCGGCATCGCCCAAGCTCACTCTGCCTCTCTCATCCTGGATCGCCCAGGCCCACGTTGCCTCTCTCATCCTGGATCGCCCAGGCCCACGTTGCCTCTCTCATCCTGGATCGCCCAGGCCCACGTTGCCTCTCTCATCCTGGATCGCCCAAGCTTGCCCTTCCGCTGTCATCCTGGACCGTCACTTACCAGCTACCCAGTGCCTTCCCGGCTCGCTCAGGTCATTTAACAGCCCAGCTCCTGCCTGAATCACTCTGGCCCTTGTTACTTCCCGTGTCGGTCGGTCCAATTATCTATTTCCCTCCTACAGCGTGGGTAGTCTTTTTGCCCACTTATTCAGGCCTACCCCGCACTGGCTCCGGGCACAGTTCAGCCAGATGGATTATGGAGGGTGATAGGCATCCCTCCCGACTCCACGCCAATGTACACCTCAGCCCCTGCCACAAGTATTAAGGCTGGTTACAGCCTGTATTTGTGGGCGGGGCTGCTGGCCATATCTTTCCACGCGACCTCCCCCTGAGGACGGTCGCTTCATGCCCCACCCTCCCGACCCTTCTTCTTTCATTTCACTCTCTTGGGTGGCCCACTTATTCAGGCCTACCCCGCACTGGCTCCGGGCACAGTTCAGCCAGATGGATTATGGAGGGTGATAGGCATCCCTCCCGACTCCACGCCAATGTACACCTCAGCCCCTGCCACAAGTATAATGTGATGGAAAAATTAGTTTAGCCAGCAAAGGAAGCAATACGGATGATAATAATAAATTAGTAAGTGTCTTGTTTTAACTTTCTCTACATGATAAATGCCATTTGCTTAAGTGAGACATCCCCTTTAACCTGTTCCGGACACATGACGTACCGGTATGTCATGTATAGTTCTGATCACTGCCGCCCAGTGGGCGGTGATCGGAACCCGGTGCCTGCTGAAATCATTGAGCAGGCACCTTGGCTCAATGCGCCGTAAACTAAAATTTTTTTTTTTTATTGTATCACCCTAAATCGGGTGTCTGGGGTCCACAGCACGGCTGTCTGACCCTAGACCCCCCAGGGGTGCTGCAGCTTTTATTTTTTTTGGTGTGCGTACGCTGACTGTGGCCGGCGCTCTTAGGCTGGGTTCACACCGGCGTTGCGGGAAATGTGCAGGTGCGTTGCGTCGCGTGAGAAAAATCGTGCTTGGGATCGGTGTTCTGTAGATTGTATCATTTCCCCTTATAACATAGTTATAAGGGAAAATAATAGCATTCTGAATACAGACTGCATAGTAAACTAGCGCTGGAGGGGTTAAAAAAAAATTAAAAAATTTTTTTACTCCCCTTAGTCCACTTGATCACGGCCCGGCATCTCCTTCTGTGTCCTTTGCTGAACAGGACCTGTGGTGAGCATTAATTACAGGTAAAGGACCTTTGGTGAAGTCACTCCGCTCATCACATGATCCATCACCATGGTAAAAGATCATGTGATAGATCATGTGATGACCGGAATGACGTCACCAAAGGTCCTTTACCTGTAATTAATGCTCACCACAGGTCCTGTTAAGCAAAGGAGACAGAAGGAGATGCCGGGCTACGCGATCAAGTAAACTAAGGTGAGTTAAAAAAAATTATTTAGTTTTTTTAACCCCTCCAGCGCTAGTTTACTATGCATTCTGTATTCAGAATGCTATTATTTTCCCTTATAACCATATTACAAGGGAAAATAATAATGATCGGGTCTCCATCCCGATCGTCTCCTAGCAACCGTGCGTGAAAATCGCACCGCATCAGCACTTGCTTGCGGATGCTTGAGATTTTCACGCAACCCCATTCACTTCTATGGGGCCTGCGTTGTGTGAAAAACGCAGAATATAGAGCATGCTGCGACTTTCACGCAACGCACAAGTGATGCGTGAAAATCACCGCACATCTGAACAGCCCCATTGAAATGAATGGGACGGGATTCAGTGCGGGTGCAATATGCTCACCTACCGCATTGCACCCGCACGGAAATCTCGCCCATTTGAAAAGGGACCTTAGAGTCCGGCCACTGTTAGCGCATCACACACCCCACCGCTGATCAACTTCGGATGGTTGATCAGTGATTTTAAATTTATTTAATTTTATTTTAAAAAAGTTAAAAAAAATTGCCCTTATTTTAATTAGTCTTTTTTTTTTTGTCTGTTAGGTTTAGGGCGAGTTTGCGAACACCCGTGCCCCCACACACACGCACACCAAATAAAGTTTTCCACGCACTCCCCTATGGCCCGCCGTATATTCTCGGCCGAGGAAGCACACACCCAGCTTGCCTCCAAGTACGAGAGTCCCAGTGAGGACAAGGATAACCCCACTTTCCTTTTGTCATCCACGTCCTCCTCATCATCTAGCGATGATGATGAGCCCCCAAGGCAGCAAAGACGCCGCCAGGCAGAGGAAGGGGACTGCCATGCTAGGGACCCTGTGACCCACCCTAGTAAGAGCAGCTTTGGGGCTCGTACTAGTTTTCCGGCCCCCCAGTTAAATCCACCCCAGAGCGTTAGGAGCCTGTGATTCCTGATTTTGTAGGCCAACCAGGAATCCAGATTTCCACAGTGGGCTTCACTGAATACAACCAATTTGTAAATCTGATGGTGGAGCAGACGAACCTGTACGCTCAACAGTTTTGAATACCTTGAGGGGTGTAGTTTCTTAGATGGGGTCACTTTTATGGAGTTTCTACTCTAGGGGTGCATCAGGGGGGCTTCAAATGGGACATGGTGTAAATAAACCAGTCCAGCAAAATCTGCCTTCCAAAAACCACATGGCGCACCTTTCCCTCTACGCCCTACTGTGTGCCTGTACAGTAGTTTCGGCAACATATGGGGTGTTTCTGCAAACTACAGAATCGGGGCAATAAATATAGCATTTCTAAAATTCTGAAATTTTAACTCCATTTGCCATTAACTCTTGTGAAACACCTAAAGGGTTAACGACGTTTGTAAAATCAGTTTTGAATACCTTAAGGGGTGTAGTTTCTAGAATGGGGTCATCTTTGGGTGGTTTCTATTATGAGTCACGACTATGCTGTGGTTGTGACTCTTAGAGTCCGCATGCAGTTGTCAGCAGTCGTTTTGTTGTTCACCGCAGCTGTGAGTGTTTGGCCTCACGTGCAGTTACCGCTGGCAACATGGTGTTCTTGGCAGTGTAGCAGCCTGAGCTTGTTGCTGCGCTGCTCACTGTCTATGCATGCGGTTGCCTATGGCAATTTGTGTTTATATGTGTGCACTTTTCCGGTTAGATGTGCATCGGGTTTATGTGTGTCTGCACTTCCCCTTTAAGTGGCTACACTACCCTGTTTGGTGATGGAAGGGTTAACTCCTTTCCTAGTGTGTGTGGGTGTGGCTGCTTGGCCTATTTAGTTCCTGCTGGAAGCCTGAGGTCTGAGGGGTACTCCAGCATGTTGCTGGAGTCATCTTCCTGGTAGCCTTATGCCATCTCTCCAGTGAGGGCCACCCTTGTGGTCATAAAGAATGTCGTAGTGATGTTATTCTAAATGTTTGGGTTTTTTCTTACTGCAGCTATGGATCTGGGTTCCTGTGTGTTTGTGTGTGTGCTGTTTCCATTTATGTTTGGGTGTGGACATCAGCTTGTGAGCACGCGATCCAGTCAGTGTGTCTGTGTCAGGTAGGTGTGGAAGTAGTTTCACTCACTTGCCATATCCTTATGCTGTATCTGTTCCCCATTCCTTGCAGCTCGGCCTGTGAGACTCCTGTTCCTCCGTATCTAGGAGGAACAGGTCGTCTTACCCTGCTCCTAGTTCAGGGCCACCCTGAGGGCTAATAGGGACCCCAGGTTCCGGAGTATGAGCCCTCCTACCATCAGGGTCGGCTCATACAGCTAGGAGTCAGGGTCAGAGTTAGGGACGCTGTAGGAGGTGACCTGCTCCCTGATCCTGTGGTTCTGGCCTAGCAGCTTGACTTTCCTTTAACATCGCACGGCTGAGGGTTTTCCCCATCCTCAGCCGTGACATTATGTAAGCATCACAAAGTGACTTCAGACCTGAACTGGTCCCTAAAAATTGGGTTTTTGAAAATTTCTGACAAATTTCAAGATTTGCTTCTAAACTTCTAAGCCTTGTAACGTCCCCAAAAACTAAACTGTAATTTCCAAAATGATCCAAACATGAAGTAGACATATGAGGAATGTAATACCTATTTGTGAAGGTATTAGTATGCATTATAGGAGTAGGGAAATTTAAACTTGGAAATTTGCAATTTTTTCCAAAATATTTGTAAATTTGATATTTTTTAGATACAAAATGAAATTTTTACTTCATTTTACCAGTGTCATGAAGTACAATATGTGATAAAAAAAATTATCTCAGAATGGACTCTCTCAGAATAAGTCAAAGCGGACCACTTAAAGTGACACTGGTCAGATTTGCAAAAAATTACCTGGTCCTTAAGGTGAAATATGGCTGTGTCCTTAAAGGAGTTAAGGGCGCACTAGACATAACACTATCTACACAGATTATATACAATGGTCAGCTATGCAAATAAGGCGATGGTACAGTAAGAGCTAACAGATAAAAGTCAGTTACCAGATACATATGTGGTCTGTCCTGCACGGGCACTTAAACGTCAGGCGGTCACCCCCCCCCCCCCCCCCCCAAGACTATACACTCCCCCTCCTTTTGGTTTGGCAGCCAGAGATCCAAAAAGCCATTATGGATCCTAGCTCCTTACCGGAAGTAGTTCTCCGTATCTCCCCTTCCCTATGTCCCACAGGCAAACGAAGACCGGGAGAACGTCCGTCTCGGTCCCAAACACCTTAACGGTGTATTTATGAGATGTATAGGCAATTTCTTATGAACTCCCAGTTCCATGATGTCTGGGGAGTTTTTGGTATAGTTGTTGACCAACTCAGCCCCCATCAGTGGAGCTGAGATGCCAGCTTGTCTGAGCAGAGTGTGACATGTAACCACAGGGTCTGCTTTGAAGCAGGGCCACCTTTGGAGCCTGTTTTCTCTACCAATTCCCTTCATCTGAGCAAATGGGCAGGCATTATATATATATATATATATATATATATATATATATATATATTATCTTTATCAGAAATATATTGCCATCTGCTTAGTTTTATGTTAAATATCTATAAATTGAGGCACAAAGTCACCTGAATCAAAAGGTAGGCAATCTTTATTTCCTGCTGGCAGAGAGACAACCAAATAACACACAATACAAATGTTGTCAAGCTCTGCTAAGCCGCTGTCCAGGCTTTATATAAGGTTCCTTATGTAAGCAATAAAGAGGTAAGCTATATAATAATAATTGCTATAGCTAGACAGGTTAGTCAATACTTTGCATAGAACATATAACAGGATGTTTCTATAGAATATGACAGGGTGATGAGGCAGGATGCTCTAAAAACTGTTGACCCAGATGTTCTCTGCAGTTGTGCTTTATTACCCAAGTCAAGAGTCTTTACAAAAATCACTTTGTTATCCCTTAAAATGATATGAATTTAAAAAACTTTTCCAACATGGCGTAGTGGATGAATCCGGTTACGTTGGAGCTGCTTCAACTGAAGAGATTGGTCACCACCTCTAAGGCACAATGGATGAAAGTGTCGAGTTCTGGTGCCAGAGCTACTGTAGACCAGCTGATTGGTTGGGGAGGAGGGGGGGGGGGGTCTGACACCTGGAACCCACACCAAATCTGATACTTATGGCCTATCCCAGGGTTCAGCAACCTTCGGCACTCCAGCTGTTGTAAAACTACAATTACCAGCATGCTCCATTCAGTTCTTAGAAGAGAAAAACAAGTATGCATGCTGGGAGTTGTAGTTTCACAACAGCTGGAGTGCCAGAGGTTGCCTACCCTCTGGCCTATCCTGACAACAGGCCACCGAGATCACATTACTGGAAAACCCCTCTAATAACATAGGCATTATTGTCATTTAGCGCATGGGGTGGTTTAATGGTTCAAACATCATTTTTACTTCTTGTGCAACCCACCAGATTTTTGCTATTGTTTTTACATGTCACATAGGGGTTCTTTATTAATATGTTTTTAGAGATTTTTTTTAAATCTTTTTTAGTTTTGTTTGGGGAGAGAAATTCGTTTTATCTCAAACTCCAGCTGATTATTCTTTAAATATGCTAATTGACACCAAAATAAAATGGTTAAAATTGGTTCCCTGTTTTGGTTATTTTAATAGTTTTGTTTGGGGAGAGAAATTCGTTTTATCTCAAACTCCAGCTGATTATTCTTTAAATATGCTAATTGACACCAAAATAAAATGGTTAAAATTGGTTCCCTGTTTTGGTTATTTTAATAGTTTTTTTTTTGTTTCATGTGAAACGGCCGACCGTGCTGACGGTTTCAGCAGGTGTGGACTGTTTTTCTATTTCATTCTAACTTATATTTTAATAAATATTTTGATACTTTTAAAATATATTTTGGCAGGTTGGACATTTACGCATTTTTGTTTATTTTGCAATTTTCTTTGTAACTGGGGCATCCACATGTGGCAAGTGAAGCTTGTGCGGCATAACGGCCCTAGCTGGCAAGGTAGAAACCACTATGTGCACAAAACAAGCAATCACCGACAGAATATATTAAGGGGCAGCGTCCAAAACCATCCATAAGAACAGGAAAGAATCACTACCACCCTCCCCATCCAAGCTATTGTCATTACTTCTAGAAGTACAGATGTAGCAGGGTTACCACACAAAGTCTTAACTCAAATTGGTCACAAATGCAACATATCCAATGAATATATTTTATATCATGTCATCTTCAATTATAAAACTAAACAATCCAGAGCTGGTGGGACATATAATAAAAAAATAACCAAGGATTTCCACACTGGTAAATTCATGCGAGATAAGTGAACCATATGACTTCTACAAATACAGGGGCGGCGGGGTCCCCACTTGTTGGATTTATCTACAGGTACATTTTGGTCAGGGTGTGCAGATTAAGAAGATATTTCTCTAGGAAGACGAGTAATGGCTTCTATGTAATTAGGCAATCCTAGCCTGGTTCACTTTTTGGCAGAACTTGCACGTTACTGATGAAATGTGCCCAGTAAGACCAGAGCTGACAGTTATTTTAATGTTACAAATACTTATAGAAGTAGAACAGACCAGGGCTGAAATAGGAAGATGGTTATCCTTTTATATCAGGCCCTGGTTTATTGCTTCACCGGGTATGGTTGAAAGATGCCTTACTCTCATAGATTTAGGATATGTCACGCAGACAGGCTTACTCTTATCAGTGGTGGCCCCTCTCTCTATTACTACCCCTGTGCTGTCCCATGCTCAGTTAGAGGTAGGTGGAGTGTCCTTAAAAATGATTTTAGGGATTTAGGTCACAAGCTAAGGGAAAGGACCTCAAACACAGTGTTTTCCAAAATACTACCTGTACCCCGAGCCACACAAGAAAAGCAGCGGGAGATTAGGGAGGTTAACAACTGGCTCAAGAACTGGTGTAAAAAGGAGGGGGTTTTGGTTCATGGAGAACTAGGCAGACTTCTCTGTCGGCTACAGGCTCTATCGTAGGGATGGGCTGCACCTCAATGGGGAAAGGGCAGAAGATGGTTAGAAGGTTGGAGGAGTGTTTAAACTAGGGACTGGGGGGGGGGCAATTAAGTTATAGGAGGGGAAGATAGTACAGGTAGAGACCTGGGGCAAGGTAATAGAACTGGGGGAGGAATGGAAGGAGGGAGTAGAACAGTGCATAAGGAAAGGTGTAGGGTAAAAAATATACATAAACCTCTTAATTGTATTTATACTAATGCCAGAAGCCTGGCTAAAAAAAACTGGCGAACTGGAATTAGTGATGTGTGAGGAGGACTATGATATAGTGGGAATAACTGAGACATGGCTGGATGATAGCTATGACTAGGCGGTTAACGTACAGGGCTACAGTCTGTAGAAAGGATGGCAAAAACCGGAGAGTGGTCTGCCTGTATATAATGTCCTGTCTAAAGCCCACAGTCCAAGAAGATATAAGTGAGGGTTATGAACGTGTAGAGTCACTGTGGGGAGAAATGCATGGAGAAAAAAAAAAAACAATAATAAGATACTAAAATGAGTTTATTATAAGCCACCTGAAATACCAGAGTCCACCAAAAATCCACTACTAAATGAAATAGAGGCGGCAAATCATAATGAGGTTGTTATTATAGGGGACTTCAACTACCCAGATATCGACTGGGAAACTGAAAGCTGTACATCTCATAAAGGAAACACGTTCTAGACAATAACCAAAGACAATTGCCTTACCCAACTGGTTCACACCCCAACTAAAAGGACGGCCACCTGGAAGACACCTGGGAAATAGTGACCATAAAGTAATAACCTTCCAATTGTCATTCAAAAAAGTGTTTCTTCAGGGAGGAACAAAAAAAGCAAACTTCAAAAAAGCTAAATTTAGAAACTAAGAGAGGCCATAGGCCTAACTAACTAGGACAAAGTCCTCAAAAATAAAAATACAGCCACAAAATGGGATATTTTTAAAACTATCCTAAAATCTAATTGTGAGAGGTACATACCTTATGGGAATAAAAGGTTAAAGGAACAATAAAAAACCAATGTGGATAAATATAAATGTAAAGAAAGCAATAAATGACAAAAAGAAAGCATTTAAATAACTAAAACAGGAGGGTAGAGAGGAAGGAAGGAAAAATATTGAATATGTAAAAGACAAATAAAAGCAGCAAAACTCGAGACAGAGAGATTCATTGCCAAAGAGAGTAAAACTAACCCCAAAATTGTCCAATTATATAAATGGTAAAAAGTATAAATCTGAAGGTTTCAGCTCTCTACAGAGTAATAAGGGGGGAGTTGCAGAGAACTGAAGAAAATAAACTGTCAGATGAAATGCAAAAAAGTAAATTCCCCATTAAAAGTGCCCTGTCTGACACAAAGAAGTACAGCGGCGTCTTAAAAAAAACATATAAAATAGACAAATTGCTGGGACCAGATGGTAAACACTAACGTATCCCAAGAGAATTAAGTAATATCATAGCCAGACCCTTATTTCTGATATTTAAGGACTCTATATTGACAGGGAGTGTTCCACAGGATGGACACAAAGCAAAGGTGGTGCTAATATTCAAAAATGGTCCAAAAACAGAGCCCAGAAACAAATGTCGTGGGTAAACAGTTTGAAGGTTTTCTAAGAGATGCTATCTTGGAGTACCTCAAAGAAAATAAGCAAATAATGCCATATCAGCATGGCTTCATGAGGGATTGGTCATATCAAACTAATTTAATCAGTTTCTATGAGGAGCAAGTTCTAGACTTGACAGCGGCAAATCAATGGATGTCGTATATCTGGTCTTCTCCAAAGCATTTGACACTGTACCACATAAAAGGTTGGTATATAAAATGAGAATGCTTGGACTGGGAGAAAATATCTGCATGTGGGTAAGTAACTGGCTCAGTAATAGAAAACAGAGGGTGGTTATTAATGGTACACACTCAGATTGGGTCACTGTCACTAGTGGGGTACCTCAGGGGTCAGCATTGGGCCCTATTCTCATCAATATATTTATTAATGATATTGTAGAAGGCTTGCAGTAAAATATAATTTTTTGCAGATGACACTAAACTGTGTAAAGTAATTAACATGGAAGAGGAAAGTATACTACTACAGAGGGACCTAGACAGATTGGAGACTTGGGCAGAGAAGTGGCAGATGAGGTTTAAGACTAACAAATGTAAGGTTATGCACATAGGAAGGAATAATGCAAGTCACCAGTAGATACTAAATGGACCTAGGAATTTTAGTGAACAGCAAACTTAGGCTACTTTCACACTCGCGTTCTGTGCGGATCCGAACGAATAATGCAAACATTTGTATCCGTTAATAACAGATCCGTTTGCATTATTCATAAAAAAAAGTCTAAGTTAAAACGGATCCTTCTTGACTTACATTGAAAGTCAATGGGGGATGGTTCAGTTTTCAATTGCACCATATTGTGTCAGTGAAAAACAGATCCGTCCCCATTGACTTACATTGTAAGTCTAGACAGATCAGTTAGGCTCTGCATATTCAGACGGTCACAAAAACGCTGCAAGCTGCGTTTTAGTGATCGTCTAAAAAACACAACGGAGGTCAAAGGCAGCCAAATTGATGCATTCTGAATGGATCCTTATCCATTCAGAATGCATTGGGGCTGATCCATTTTGGGCCGCTTGTGAGAGCACTAAAATGGATCTCACAAGCGAACCCAGAAAAGCCAGTGTGAAAGTAGCCTAAGCTGTAGAAACCAGATTTAGTCAGCTGCTGCCAAGGCCAATAAGATAATGGGTTGCATCAAAAGGGGGAATAGATGCCCCTGATGAGAACATAGTCCTGCCACTTTACAAGTCAGAACACACATGGAGTACTGTGTACAGTTCTGGTCTCCTGTGAACAAGGCAGACATAGCAGAGGGCAACTAAAGTAATAACTGGAATGGGTGGACTACAGTACCCTAAAAGATTATCAAAATTAGGGTTATTCACTTTAGAAAAAAGACGACTGAGGGGAGATCTAATTACTATGTATAAATATATCAGGGGTCAGTACAGAGATGTATCCCATCATCTATTTATCCCCAGGACTGTGACTGTGACGAGAGGACATCCTCTGCGTCTGGAGGAAAGAAGGTTTGCACACAAACATAGAGAAGGATTCTTTACGGTAAGAGCAGTGAGACTATGGAACTCTCTGCCTGAGGAGGTGGTGATTGCGAGTTCACTAAAAGAGTTCAAGAGGGGCCTGGATGTATTTCTGGAGTGTAATAATATTACAGGCTATAGCTACTAGAGAGGGGTCGTTGATCCAGGGAGTTATTTTGATAGCCTGATTGGAGTCGGGAACAAATTTTTTCCCCCTAAAGTAGGGAAAATTAGCTTCTACCTCACAGGGTTTTTATTGCCTTCCTCTGGATCAACTTGCAGGATAACAGGCCGAACTGGATGGACAAATGTCTTTTTTCAGCCTTATAAACTATGTTACATCCTATCTGTCATTCCACTTGACTGCAAATAACTGGACATTTACAAGTGTTATTGTTGCCCCTTTTTCCACATGTCTGGACACCAGCTCTTGTGGGAATCCAGCTCTATCTTTTTCACTTTCACATACAGGCCCCTGTATTTGCAGTTTTACAGCAATGGAGGGTCCCCATACCGATCACAGGCAGGGTGGGGAACTAGGGTTATTTTTCTTAAATTATCTCTCACCAAACATTTGTGTTTAGAGGAGATATATAAAAATAAATAAATTTAGTTTCACTTTTAACTGGATCTGTCCTTTGATTACCAATATTCATTCAATATAGGAGACCATGTTTGTTTGGGGAGCTCTCACAGCGGTCCCAATCATTGCTCCAAGTCCTCGGCTAACTCTGGCAACTGAAAGCAAGGTGCTGTTTTATCTCCCTGTAAAATTGAGTATCTAATGGAATAAAGCCAGGTTAATAACCACCATAAAAACACATAAGGGAGGTCACTAATGGGCTAAGCATGAAGATGGCTTCACTTATATGTGGGTTTTTTGATGTTTAACAAGAGTTGATTTACAGTAAAAACATTTTCCACATTTTGAACATGAAAATGGCTTCTCTCCTGTGTGATGTCTCTGATGTATAACAAGACCTGATTTATTCTGAAAACATTTCCCACATTCTGAACATGAAAATGGCTTCTCCCCTGTGTGATTTCTCTGATGGTCAACAAGATGAGGTTTCTGCTTAAAACATTTCCCACATTCTGAACATGAAAATGGCTTCTCTCCTGTGTGATTTCTCTGATGTATAACAAGTTCTGATTTCGTCTTAAGACATTTCCCACATTCTGAACATGAAAATGGCTTCTCTCCTGTGTGATTTCTCTGATGTCTAACAAGTTCTGATTTAGTCTTAAAACATTTCCCACATTCTGAACATGAAAATGGCTTCTCTCCTGTGTGATTTCTCTGATGTATAACAAGTTCTGATTTCGTCTTAAAACATTTCCCACATTCTGAACATGAAAATGGCTTCTCTCCTGTGTGACTTCTCTGATGTATAACAAGTTCTGATTTCGTCTTAAAACATTTCCCACATTCTGAACATGAAAATGGCTTTTCCCCTGTGTGATTTCTCTGATGGTCAACAAGATGTGATTTCGTCTTAAAACATTTCCCACATTCTGAACATGAAAATGGTTTCTCCCCTGTGTGACTTCTCTGATGTATAACAAGTTCTGATTTCGTCTTAAAACATTTCCCACATTTTGAACATGAAAATGGCTTCTCTCCTGTGTGATGTCTCTGATGTATAACAAGACCTGATTTATTCTGAAAACATTTCCCACATTCTGAACATGAAAATGGCTTCTCCCCTGTGTGAGTTCTCTGATGGTCAACAAGATGAGGTTTCTGCTTAAAACATTTCCCACATTCTGAACATGAAAATGGCTTCTCTCCTGTGTGATTTCTCTGATGTATAACAAGTTCTGATTTCGTCTTAAAACATTTCCCACATTCTGAACATGAAAATGGCTTCTCTCCTGTGTGATTTCTCTGATGTCTAACAAGATGTGATTTCGTCTTAAAACATTTCCCACATTCTGAACATGAAAATGGTTTCTCCCCTGTGTGACTTCTCTGATGTATAACAAGTTCTGATTTCGTCTTAAAACATTTCTCACATTCTGAACTTGAAAATGGCTTCTCTCCTGTGCGATTTCTCTGAAGACCTGATTTATTGTGAAAACATTTTCCACATTTTGAACCTGAAACTGGCTTCCCTCTTACGTGAGCCGTTTGATGTTTAGCACCTCTTCTGTTACCGTTATTCGGTGTTACATTCTGTGATGAATCAGAAGATCCGACCTGTTTAAAAGAATCAAATGATGCATTGTTGCGGTGATTGGATGAGGGTTTATCTTGCATATTGGCATGCTCTTCAAATGTATCTCGTGTGATACCACAATCATCTACTTCAAAATCTGAAGATACCAAATGTTTCTCTAAGTTCCTGGTACAGTCATCTGGCAAGAATAAAACACATTTTATTATTTATAAATAACATTAAAATTGTATTGAAGTTTTATAACTTTTCCAATAAAAAAAAAATCCACAGAAATGACTAGGCATGGCACAAAATTCAAGTATTAAATGACTAAAACAGTGATGGCCAAACAGACCACAATGTAATAGACAGAGGAGCATAACTAGAAAATGCTGGCTCCCACCTTGAGCAATTTCCCTGCAACCCCCACCCAATCAGTGATTTAAAAGATATATAAATAAAACATTTCCTAGCTCTGGACAAGAGGCCACGACTCCCCTCTTCGTACCCCTCACAATAGTTATCTCCCCTCAGTGTCCCTTTCACAGTGGAATTCCCCTTTAGTGCCCCTCTTCACAGTACTGATGCTCCCTAAGTGCCCCCACTCAGTAGAATGTCCTCTTGAGGTCTCCAAACAGTAGTTATTCCCCCTAAGTGCCCACAAACTAGTTATGCCCCCTGCAGTAGTGCTGTCCCTTAGTGTCCCCTTTACATCAGTGAAGCTCCTGTACTATAAATAAAGTTAAAAAAGTAAAACCGAGCACATCACGCTCTTCCCAGCAGCAGGCAAATATCTGATGTTCAGTGGTGAGACTTTTTTGTATGACCCCACTGCAATGGTTGGTCATCGTCATCGTCGTCATCATCATCATCATCTCTGTCATACCGAGCACCAACCTCCTTCCTTAGCTGTGCCTGGGAAAAGTCCATGTCTCCCTGTACCACAAACTTCTCCTCCTCCACTTCTTCCTTTATGTGACTTCGTCCATCCAGGTTCCTATTAGTTACAGGATCCCCAGCAAGCTGTGGAGATTGTTGTTCTTCCTATGGTCCTTGTTGCATCAGCAAGAGTATTAGTACAAATATAAATATCAGGATGATGCCATGTTAATGCTTGTCCCTACTCTGGTGGCCTTTTCGAAGGGGTTGAGTATGCTACACAAGGCCCCGATGAGCTACCACTGCTTGCGCTCAAAATAACATGCTCTGCTGTGGTGGTCTCATGCATCATGTAAATCATTAATCTCTTTACGCTGCTCATAGCAACGCTTCAGTGTATGTTAGGTGGAATTCCAATGGTACAAAGGCAGACGATTTTGGACATGACCAACACCATCTGCAAGCCACGTTGCTTTTTCAAAAATGTATGCACCACTAAATTTATGATGTGTGCCATGCAGGGAACATGTGTTATTTCCCCCAAATGAAGTGCAGCCACATTGTCGCCAACTACGTTGTCCAGTTGTACAAACCGGATTCCAAAAAAGTTGGGACACTATACAAATTGTGAATAAAAACTGAATGCAATGATGTGGAGGTGCCAACTTCTAATATTTTATTCAGAATAGAACATAAATCACGGAACAAAAAGTTTAAACGGAGAAAATGTACCATTTTAAAAGGGAAAAAATATGTTGAATCAGAATTTCATGGGGTCAACAAATCCCCAAAAAGTTGGGACAAGGCCATTTTCACCACTGTGTGGCAACTCCCCTTCTTCTTACAACACTCAACAGACGTCTGGTGACCGAGGAGACCAGTTTCTCAAGTTTAGAAATAGGAATGCTCTCCCATTCTTGTCTAATACAGGCCTCTAACTGTTCAATCGTCTTGGGCCTTCTTTGTTGCACCTTCCTCTTTATGATGCGCTAAATGTGAAAGATCTGGACTGCAGACTGGCCATTTCAGTACCCGGATCCTTCTCCTACGCAGCCATGATGTTGTGATTGATGCAGAATGTGGTCTAGCATTATCTTGTTGAAAAATGCAGGGTCTTCCCTGAAAGAGATGACGTCTGGATGGGAGCAGATGTTGTTCTAGAACCTGAATATATTTTTCTGCAGTGATGGTGCCTTTCCAGACATGCACACTGCCCATGCCACACGCACTCATGCAACTCCATACCATCAGAGATGCAGGCTTCTGAACTGAGCGTTGATAACAACTTCGGTTGTCCTTGTCCTCTTTGGTCCGGATGACATGGTGTCCCAGATTTCCAAAAAGAACTTTGAATCGTGACTCGTCTGACCACCGAACAGTCTTCCATTTTGCCACACTCCATTTTAAATGATCCCTGGCCCAGTGAAAACGCCTGATCTTGCTTAGAAATGGCTTCTTCTTTGCACTGTAGAGTTTCAGCTGGCAACGGCGGATGGCACGGTGGATTGTGTTTACTGACAATTGTTTCTGGAAGTATTCCTGAGCCCATTCTGTGATTTCCTTTACAGTAGCATTCCTGTTTGTGGTGCAGTGTCGTTTAAGGGCCCGGAGATCACGGGCATCCAGTATGCTTTTACGGCCTTGACCCTTACGCACAGAGATTGTTCCAGATTCTCTGAATCTTCGGATGGTGTTATGCACAGTTGATGATGATAGATGCAAAGTCTTTGCAATTTTTCGCTGGGTAACACCTTTCTGATATTGCTCCACTATCTTTCTGCGCAACATTGTGGGAATTGGTGATCCTCTACCCATCTTGGCTTCTGACAGACACTACCCTCTGAGAAGCTCTTTTTATACCCAATTATGTTGCCAATTGATCTAATTAGTGTCAATTGGTCTTCCAGCTCTTCGTAATGCTCAAATTTACTTGAAATCCGGTTTGTACCTTATTTTGCGGTGTAAGAAAATAGTGACATATTTGATTAGTTATACGTCTGATAGACAAATTTAGCATTATGGGCTTCTATAGTGTAAAGAAGTAATTGCTGTGTAAGTGTTCGCTGGTTGATAGTATTTGTAATGTAGAGGACTGGTTGTTATTGTAAGTACGGACTTGGTTGATTATTTTATGTAGGTTTGGGGCTTGTTTATATATTTAATGTAGATATCTATCTTTATATGTTTTCACTGTAGTATTGCTGGTTAGTCATGGTGTTTCCATTATAACACTGGTCCGTAGTATGAAAGACCCAGTGAATGTCCGGGTTTGTCATCCCTGTATATTCCAAAAAGGAAGGACAACACAAAACACAGCGAAAAAGGGAGAGAGCCTAGATAGGTTCATAACATATGGGACCCCATGATTGAGGGCATATGGGCCCTAAATTGAGGGCATATGGGACGCCATGAATATGATGTAGTAGTATGGGTGTGATGGCAGAGTCATCCCATTTAGAAATTGAGGGCCCAGTTGATGTCGGATTCTCTTTGTCTCGTGTATCTTTGTCATGTGTAATTCTTATGGTATTGGTCTTTGTCTTTATATCTATGGTTGATATAGTTTCTGAATTCTTGTTAGTGAAGTAATAGGCCTTTCTGTTTATGGGTAGTGGGATAGTGAGGGGCGGCTGCTCGCCAAGGGGCAACCTGAAGGACTATAATGACCCTACCGGTTACTCATCGAGGAGCGGCAACCCCCCCAATCAGAGGAAACCAAAGATCTCCATCTCTGCGTTCAGTCCATTTGGCAGGACAGAGTTGAATTCGAAGAACCTCCTGGACTTTATTCTCAACATTTTATGTATAAAATTGCCCCCCCTCCAATCCTTCTTTACCTTTTCAAGTGCCGTATAGTTTAATCAACTAGGGTCTTTGTTATGAGTAATTCTGAAGTGATTTGATACTGTGTGTTTGTCGTAACCTTTTCTTATGTTTGCAATGTGTTCAGATACACTTTTTTGGAGTGTTCTTTTGGTGCGGCCGATATATAGTTTTTGACATGGGCATTCTAGGGCATATATGACTTCTGTTGAGCTGCTCGTTAAGAATTCTTTAATTTCTTGCTTAGGGAGGTTTGTTTAGGATATGACACAGGTGGTTCACAAGAAAACTTCACCTCTCCATAAAAGCCCAGGCCCAGATGGACTGTCTACAATTTATTATAAATCCTTCCAAAACATACTTCTACCAGAACTACTTTTGATATGCAATTTAAATCTGGGAGGCAAAAGCCCTGCATCCACAGATGTTGACAGCGCAAAACACTATCATAGCCAAGGAGGGAAAAGACCCATCTTCCTGCTCGGCCAATTTCTCTACTTGATAATGATTTGAAACTGCTGGCTAAGATGTTGGCCACTAGGTTACAACCTCTCCTCCCACAGCTGATACATATGGAACAAGTTGGATTTGTAAGCTGGTGCAAAGAGAGAATGAACTGGTAATGGTACTTCTAGGTACGGATGGCGAAAAGGCATTCGATTGGGTAGATTGGACACACATGAAAAATACTTTGCAATTCTTTCACATTCCCGAAAAGCTTTATTAAACTCTTTAGGACACATGACGTGCCGGTACGTCATGTGTTGTTCCGATCACTGCCGCCCGGTTGGCGGTGATCGGAACAAGGTGCCTTCTCAAATCATTGAGCAGGCACCTCGGCTAAATGCGCGGGGGGGTCCAGTGACCCCCCCCATGTCGGTGATCGCAACAAACCGCAGGTCATTGCTGACACCCTGGTATAAACGGCTGACATCTGTGATGCGATGTCAGCCGTTTAACCCTTTCCATACTGCGGTCCGTACAGACCGCGGTATGGAAAAGGTTAACAATAAGAGGGGGCTTCCTCCCTCTCCCATCGGGGGGCTGCTGTTCCTTTGCAGCCCCCGGACAGAATGCGGTGACAGAGGGAGGGAGCCCCCCTCCTTACCCTTCCCCGTGTGCGCAGTTGTGGCCACAACTGAGCAGACGGGGAAGGTTCCCATGGCAACAGGATGCCTTCTCAGGCATCCTGCTGTCCATGGTCCTAAACAGATCTGTGCTAAAGGCATAGATCTGTTCAGACAAAGTGTAAGTATAATACAGTACAAAACACTATACAGACATCAGACCCACTGGATCTTCAAGAACCAAGTGGGTCTGTGTAATAAAAAAAAAATATAAAAAAAAAAAAAAAAAAAAAACATTTATCACATTTATCAAAAAAACTATGATGAAATTGAAATTTTGCCCACCTTACTTCCCAAAAAAGGTAATAACAGAGATCAAAAAAGTCGCATGTACGCCAATACTGTAACAATCAAACCGTCATCTCATCGCGCAAAAATCATACC
Source organism: Bufo gargarizans (assembly GCF_014858855.1). Classification (NCBI taxonomy): domain Eukaryota; kingdom Metazoa; phylum Chordata; class Amphibia; order Anura; family Bufonidae; genus Bufo; species Bufo gargarizans. The sequence continues at coordinate 16,377 of NW_025334622.1, read as the reverse complement.
CTACCCAAGATAATGACCCAAAAACTGAAAAAACTACGGCTCTTAGACTATGGAAACACTAAAACATGATTTTTTTTTTTTTTATCATTGTGTAAAACTTACATAAATAAAAAAAAAGTATACATATTAGGTATTGCCGCGTCCGTATCGGCTCTATAAAAATATCACATGATATATATATATAATTTTTTATATTTTTTTTTGGCGTGTATACACATACATAAAGACATTTATATCTTGTGAGAATAAACCCCGGGTGCTGTCATGGGCTTATGGAAAAGTGATTACCGGTGAGTGTAATCTTAAATTTCCCTTACACCCATGACAGCACCCTTGAGAGACGACTAGAATAGTAATCCTTTTAGGGGGGGGGGGGCGGGACTACTGCCTGGAGGACTTTCCTAACAAAAGCTAGCTGCCTAGGTCTAGTCTGTAATAACTAAAAAAAGGTACACGGAGACTGGCACGTGGCTGCTTTACAAATCTGTTCTAAGGAAGCATCAGCCCTCTCTGCCCAAGAAGTAGAAACTGATCTGGTGGAATGAGCACCAAAACCTTCCGGGGGGGTTTTCCCGGCAGAAGAATAGGCCAAGGTAATGGCGCTTACAATCCATCTGGAAAGTGATTTAGGAGAGGCTGAGAGACCCTTGTTTTTTAACCACTGATATGAATAAATAGCTTAGAGGTTTTCCTCCTTGGATATTACTACTCAATGTAATGGGATAGACATCTTTTTACATCTAAGCAATGGAGTTTCTTCTCTTTTCATTATTTGGATTTTGGCACAGAGAGGGAAGGACAATGTCCTGTGTTCTATGCAACATAGAAACTACCTTCGGCAGAAAGGAAGGGTCTGGCTTAATAAGTACCCTGTCATCCAAGATGTTAGTATAAGGTGGGGATGTTGAAAAGGCTGAGGTGATCGCCACCAGGAAGGCAGTTTTGAAGGAAAGGAGTCTTATAGGTAAGTCCTGTAACGGTTCAAAGGGAGGCTCCATGAGGCTAGTGAGGACTAAGTTGAGGTCCCAGGGGGGGACCGAGGGTCCGAGTATCGGTCTAACTCTGCTGATCTCTTTAACAAAAAAAAAAATCTCTTAACCCAGGGATGGTTAGCGATCGGGGAGTCAAAAAAGGTACTTATGGCAGATACCTGTACCTTGAGAGTGCTAGGCCTCAAATTCTTTTCATGACCGGCTTGTAAAAAATCTAAGATCTTACACATAGGGGAGGGTTTAAAGGATTCACCAGATCCTTATCAAGTTTTTGTAAGGTCTGCCAAATTCTGAGGTAAATTGAGAAGGTAGCCTCCTTTCTGCAAGATAGCAAGGTGGAAACTACTTTCTTGGAGAGGCCTCTACTTTTGAGGATTTCCCCCTCAAGAGCCATGCTGTTAGATGCAACTGTTTTACATTCGGATGGACGACAGGGCCTTGAAACAAAAGATCTAAGAGAATCCAAGGGTCTTCTAGGGAGAGTTTCCTCAACCAGGTTCTTCGGGGCCAAAATGGAGCAATCAGGATCACTCTCGTTCATTCTTGTCTTAATTTTTGGAGAAACCTTGGAAGGAGTCTTAGTGGAGGAAAAGTGTAGAGTAGCTGATTCAGCCAATGGAGGGAGAAGGAATCTATCCCCGTTGGTGAGTCTTTTGACCTGAGGGAAAAGAAAAAGTTGGCATTTTCTGTTATCCCTGGTTGCAAACAAATCTAGTTGTGGACGACCCCAGAGGAGAGTTATTTGGTTGAATATTTTTTGATTCAGACACCATTCCCCCTGGACCAGTGTGTTTCTGCTTAAGAAATCTGCTACCTTGTTTTCCGTTCCCTTAAGATGTACCGCTTTTATACAAAATAAGACTTTCTGATTTGGTTCCTCCTTGTCTGTTCAAATAGGATACGACTGTGGTGTTGTCCAAAAAAAAATCTTTAGAGCTTTCCCCTGAAGTAAAGGAAGAAATTATTTTAAGGCAAGAAGAATTGCTCTCAGTTCTCTCATGTTTTGAGAGTCTTGACTCTCCTCCTTTTTTCATACCCCTTGTTGTAAGTTTCCCTGACAATAGGCCCCCCAGCCGAAATTCTGTTGATTCCAAGGGAGACCTTGGGACAGATTTAAAAAGGATTCAGCCACCAGCGTAAAGATTGAATTACCTGAGGGGTGAGTGGAAGTGGTGCATCCAGCGGAAAAAGGGCGCCCTGCCATTCTTTCAGGATTTGCCATTGGAGGGGTCTTGAGTGAAGCTGACTCTAATTGACCGCCGGTGTGGTGGAAGTCATTCTGCCCAACACCGCCATTGCCTGCCTGATAGTACGGTTCTTTGCCACCATCAAGGATTGAACTCCACTGGGTCCAGGATCATTCCTAGAAAAACACATTTTTGGGAGGCTATTAGTTGCGATTTTCCACAGTTTATCTGCCAACCGAGCTTTTCTAGGATCCGCACCACCTCTTTGAGATGCAAGTCCAGACGGTTCTTTGACTCTGCCACCACCAAAAAATCTTTTAGATATGGAATTACTAGAATGTCTCTCTTTCTTTCATGTGGGCCATGACTTCTGCCATAACTTTTGTGAAGAGTCTGGGAGCCTGAGAAATTCCGAAGAGCCGTATATTGTAAGTGATGAATCTGATTCTCTATTGAAACTGCGACACAGATATTTTTGATAGTCTGGGTGAATTGGGATGTGGTAAAATGCATCTCATTTCTATTGTGGCCATGAAACAGCCCTCGAATAGATGTTTTAAAACTGACTGAATTTACTCCATTCTGAACTTCTTGTAAGAGAGAAACTGATTTAGATCTTTTAAATTTATAATTGTTCTGAACGTGCCTTCTGGTTTGGGAACCAGAAAAAGGGAAGAATAGAAACCTTTTCCTTTCTCTGACTCTGGTACTGGAACAAGGACATTTTTCTCTAAAAAAGAGAAAGAATCTTCTGTTGCAAAGCTAGGTTTTTTACCGAATCTCTTAAGATATTTGTGACTTTGAATCTCTCCGGTGGGCGAGAGACAAACTCGAGACGAAAATCTTCCCTTATAATGCCCAAAATCCAGAGGCTTGAGGAGATTTCCTCTCAAGCGTGAAGGAAATGAGAGAGTCTGGTCGCCCACATGAGAGAAACCGTAATTGTTGAGTGGGTCTGGAACCTGAGGAAGATTGGGAATTGAACAGGAAACCCTCATCTTTCCTATTTTTATTTCCTGCTCTGAAATACTTTCTTTGCCCCTTATAAAATTCCTTTTTGTTCTCCTGGAAAAAAAAAAAAAAAAAAAAAAAAAAAAAACGCTGCTTTTTGGGGGGGGGGGGGTCTGGAGACAGGGAATCCTTTTTTATTATCGGACGCCTTATACAAAAGGTTATCTAAAACAGACCCAAAAAGATAATCGCCCTGAAAAGGTATGGCACAAAGTTTATTTTTAGATCTTGTGTCTCCAGACCATCCTTTGAGCCAGATAGCTCTCCTTGCTGAGTTAGAGAGTGCGGCTGAGCTAGCATTCAATTTCAGCGCATCTGCTGAGGTGTCTGAAATGAAATCAACTGCTTTAAAGGATAGTGGGAAAGATGATAATTACTCTTACCGGTAATTGGATTTTCCGTATAGCCTCCACAACGGCACTTCAGCAGGAGGGAACCCCGCCCCCAGGGACAGGAAACGACGTAGAAAGCAGAAGAATAAATGCCTCCTCCCCATTACCTTCTCCAGTAAGTACCAAAGGAACCAGGATGATGCTGAAGAAGTAACCTTTTATTTGTAGGGAGATATAAATCAAGTTATAATAGACAAAGTATGTAAGAAATTAATGGGTGGGAAAAAACCCAGTGCCGTTGTGGAGGCTATATGGAAAATCCAATTACCGGTAAGAGTAATTATCATCTTTTCCGTACGCCTCCCACAACGGCACTTCAGCAGGAGGAATAACAAAGGAATCCATTAGGGGGGGACTGCCGCAGACAGGACTTTACGTCCAAACGACAAATCCGAGTTGGACTGAACGTCCAACCTATAATGGTTAAAAAAGGTGGAAGGACTAGCCCATGAAGCGGCCTGGCAGATCTGTGACAAGGAGGCGGAGGCAGATTCTGCCCAGGAGGTGGAGATTGCTCTGGTTGAATGGGCCTTAAGGCCCCCTGGAGGAGTAAGACCCTTAACTGTATAGGCCATTGCAATGGTCATTCTTATCCAACGGGCTATAGTACTTTTTGAAGCTGCGTGCCCCCTATTTTGGCCTGCATACTGGACCAGAAGACGGTCGGATTTTCGAAGTCCTTTGGTGGCTTCCAGGTAGCCCAGAATACATCTTCGTACATCTAGATGGTGAAAGCGTCTTTCCCTTGAAGACCTAGCCCCTGCGCAGAAGGAAGGTAAGGAGATCTCCTGTTGGCAATGGAATTTAGAAAAAACTTTCGGTAAGAAAGAGGGCTCATGTCTCAGTACAATCCTATCATCAAGGATGGTTAGATATGGAGGCCTGCATGATAGAGCGTGGATCTCCCCCACCCTTCTGGCTGAAGTGATAGCTATGAGAAAAGCGGACTTAAAGGATAGCAACCTGAGGGGGATTGACTCAAGAGGTTCAAAGGGATGGTCCATAAGGACAGAAAGGACCAAATTAAGGTCCCAAGGTGGAACCGTGGATCTAATAACCGGGTGAAGTCTGCTGGCTCCCTTTATGAACCTCTTGACCACCTCCAAATCCGCTAGTCTCATATCCAGGAAGGCACTAAGGGCTGAAATTTGGACTTTAATAGTACTGACACGAAGATCTTTTCCCAGCCCTTTCTGAAGGAAGTCCAGGATTACCCTCATATCTGGGGGAAGAGTGGGATTCCAGGATTCCTTGGCAAAAGAAAGGAAGGCTTTCCAAGTTCTCCAGTAGATGTTGGAAGTTACTTGTTTTCTGCTAGAGAGCAATGTGGAAATCACTGCATCCGAGAAGCCCTTGGACTTCAAAATGGAGCGCTCAAATTCCAAGCTGTCAATTTTAGTTGGCTGACTGCCGGATGCCAGGCTGGGCCCTGATGGAGAAGGTCTGGAGACAGAGGAAGGGTCCAGAAGTCCCCCTTGGAGAGGTTCAGAAGGAGGGAGAACCAGGGCCTTTTGGGCCAGTATGGAGCCACTAGGATGACATGGGCTCGTTCCTCTATTATCTTTGCCAGAACCTTTGGTATCAGCTGGAAAGGAGGGAACGCATATAGCAGCCCCAAAGGCCATGGACCCGCTAAGGCATCCACTCTCACCGGATGGTCCCTCGCCGAAAGGGAATAGAAAAGGTCCACCTGTTTGTTCTTCTGGGAAGCGAAGAGGTCTAGTCTTGGGACTCCCCATCTGCTGCAGATGTTCTGGAACACTGCTCTTTTGAGGCTCCATTCCCCTGGCCAAATTCTCTTCCTGCTCAGGAAGTCCGCTAGCGTGTGCTCGTCCCCCTTTAGATGGACCGCGGTTATGGACTGAATGTTTGCCTCTGCCCAGGAAAAGATCTGAGATGCTATCCGACAAAGGGAACTGCTTCTTGTGCCCCCCTGCTTGTTGAGATATACCACTGTGGTGGAGTTGTCAGAGAGGACTTTTACATTTTGTCCGCGGATGATTGGAGCCAGGGATTTTAGGGCCAGAAATACAGTCAGAAGTTCTTTGGCGTTTGACGAAAGGGGAAGGGTCTCTGCGTCCCAGGATCCCTGCAACAACTGACCCTGACAATGGGCTCCCCAGCCTCCCCCGCTTGCGTCTGTTGTTACTACAATTTGATTGAAGAGTCTCCAAGGGACCCCCTTGACTAGGTTTCTCTCGTTCAGCCACCACTGCAAGGAGAGCCTGACCCCTGGAGGTAGGGTAACTCTTTCTTCTAGGGAGAAGGCGCTTTTGTTCCACTTCTTTAGTAGGAATTCCTGAAGAGGTCTCCCGTGAGCCTGGGCCCATCTAAGAATCTTCATAATCCTCCGGAACGTGACTTTCGTCTGGCCTGAAAAGACCGAAATTCTTAACCTGATGTCCCGGACTTTTTGTTCTGGAAGAAAAGAGGTCATTTGGGTGGAATCCAGAAGAATACCCAAAAAGATCATCTTTTGGCTGGGTGATAGATTTGACTTCTCTAGATTTAGTTTCCAACCCAGCGACGTTAAGGTCTCTAGGACGAACTTCACCTGTAGCTGCAGTTGAGTCGGGGAGGCTGCTGTAATGAGAAAATCGTCCAAATAGGGTATGAAGCTTATCCCCTTCTGGTGAAAAAAGGCTGAAATTTCTGCAACGATCTTTGTGAACACTCTGGGTGCAGAGGCCAGGCCAAAGGGTAACACCTGAAACTGGAGGTGGAGAAGACGCTCCCCCTGAAAAATGGTGAAACGTAGATATTTTTGATGTTTCTGATGAATTGGAACATGGTAATATGCGTCCGCCAGGTCGAGCGTTACCATGGAGCAGCCCTGGGTTAAAAGGTTTACTGTAGATTTTACTGTCTCCATCTTGAACCTTTTGTATCTTATGTATTTGTTGAGGCCTTTTAGATTGATAATTGCTCTGAAAGAGCCATTGGGTTTTTTTATGAGAAAAATTGGGGAATAGAATCCCCTTCTTTCCTGGTCTGCAGGAACTGGAACTACTGCTCTTTTTTCTAACAAAAGCGCAATCTGAGACTCTAAAAGATTGTGATCTAATTTTAACCTTTTGTTCAAAATAAATCTGTCTGGAGGGAGAGTGCAAAATTCCAGCTGGTATCCCTGATGGATTACATCTAGGACCCAGGCTGAATTTGAGATTTTTTCCCAAGCCGGGACAAACTCCTTCAATCTCCCCCCCACCGGGCTGCTGGCGTCATTGGGAGGACTGTTTTGTGGATTTATCCTGATTAAAGAGGAAATTTCTACCTCTCCCTTTTGAGGACTGCCAAGAGCTGGAGGGATCCTTCTTCCTACGGTCCTGTCTACCCTTTCTTTGGGGGCAAAAGGAACGACGCTGTTGGAAGAACCTGGACTCTGGAGGAAACCCCTTTTTTCTATCAGAGGCCTTTTCCAAAATGTCATCTAAGACAGAACCGAAAAGACGATCTCCCTCACAAGGGATACTGCAGAGTTTATTTTTAGAAGCAGTATCACCTGACCAAGAGCGTAACCAAATTGATCTCCTTGCCGTATTAGAAAGAGCCGCTGACCTAGCTGATAACTTCACCAGGTCGGCAGAAGCATCTGCCAGAAAATTAGAGGCCTGTTTCAAAATCGGCAAGGAGGCCAGGAGATCCTCTCTGGGGGTGTCAGAGACCAGGTGTTCCTCCAGCTGGGAGAGCCAGAGAGACAGGGATCTAGCAGTATAGGTAGCAGCTATGCTAGGTCTCAACATGGCGGTATTGGATTCCCAAGCCTTTTTAAGTACGGATTCACATTTTTTATCCATAGTGTCCTTCAATAAGCCGACGTCTTCAAAGGGTAAGGCTGCCTTCTTAGAAATTCGGGCAACAGGGGCGTCAACCCTTGGAGTTTTATCCCAAAGAGCCGAATCTTCCTCGCTAAAGGGATATTTTCTTTTAAAGATTTTTGAAGTACCAGCCCTTTTTTCTGGGTCCTTCCATTCATCCCGTATAAGCTTACGGATCCTGTCATGGATCGGGAATACTCTCCTCTTCCTATCACCCAGCCCTTTGAAGATCTGATCCTGGACTGACTGACTGTCTAGTTTCTTCGATATTAAGAGTTAATCTTATCGCTTTCAAGAGGGCGTCAGAGTCCTCTACTGAGCATAACGGACCACTGATTTCTTCATCAGAGGAGGATCCTGAGTCAGACGAATCGTTAACATCGTCGTCCTCCATATCCCATTCTATCTGGGGCTCCAAAACCACCTTAGAGGTGGAGGGTTTTTGGGAAAGGGATGCCATCTTTGATTCCACTGCTGAGCTCACTTCCTCTCTTATAATGGATCGTAAATTCTCCACGAGAGAAGGGGAATCCTCGATCATTATTTTGTCCGTACATTTCTGGCAGATAGGTTTCTTACTATGTGCTGCCAGATGCTTTTTGCAAATAGCACATTTTTTCTTCTGTGCTGATTCCCCACTCCTTCCAGATTCTCTATTCTGAAAGAAAAAACACAGAAAAGGGGCAAGGGCTCCCTTTTATTATAGGGGAAGGAGTGGGGTAACCGTCACCAGGATCAACCCTCAGGTGAAGAGAAACATAAAATCACTCCAGAGGAGGAGGCTTACCGGACTGGGGGCCTTAGGGGCATCAGAAGGCTTCTCCTGCTGCAGAGACATGCTGAGGGATCCCACTGCTGCTCTGCTGGAGACACCGAGCGGCGTTTTCTTCATTTCCCGCCGCTATTTGAATAATTTCCGGGTCACATGACCTGCCGGCGCGTCACATGTCCAGCCGGAGTCACGTGACCGGGTCTCGCGAGATCCCGGCCCAGAGATCTCGCGCGCCTTCCGGCCCTGCAAGTGGCTACCACCTGAGCCGGTGCACCGTCCGGGGCTGCCTAAAGTAAGGACTTACGCCGAAAGCCAGCGGAGGGAGCCGTATCTCGCCCCCAGCGTCCGCTGCTCTGCCTCAGCCCTCCTGCCGAGCAGGGAATACTTACCGCAGGCTGGGCGCATGAAACTTCGGCAGGAGAGAACCTGCCCGCTTTCCACTCATCCCAAGGGACAGGAAACGACTGGAGAAGGTAATAGGGAGGAGGCATTTATTCTTCTGCTTTCTACGTCGTTTCCTGTCCCTGGGGGCGGGGTTCCCTCCTGCTGAAGTGCCGTTGTGGGAGGCGTACGGAAAAAACAGCTAGCAATTGATCTCTCTGGGTTTTATTTTGGATGCAAGATTCCAATTCTTGTAGCCATAATTTTAAAGATCTAGCGGTGGATGTGGCGGCAATATTCGGCTTGAAGGCCTGAGCTGAGGTCTCCCAAACTTTTTTGAAGTAAACATCAGCTCGTCTATCCATGGGATCCTTAAGTGTGCCAAGGTCCTCAAATGGTAAGGCCCACTTTTTCGAGATTTTAGCAACTGGTGCATCCAGTTTAGGAGGCCTGTCCCAATTAGCAGAGTCCGCCTCATCAAAAGGATATTTCCTTTTTACATTTTGTGAAACAAAATTTTTTTTATAAGATTTTTTCCACTCCTTTTGGATCAGGAACTTGATGTTTTCATTTACGGGAAAAACTCTGGATTTTCTCTGTCCTAGATCGCCGAACATAATATCCCGAATGGATTTCGGATCTCTGGATTCATCAACTTTCATCGTAGCCCGGTTGCTTTTAGTAAAGCCTCCGTATTATCAGGTGAAAAAAGAGGCCTGTCAGTGGTTTCCTCATCCTGCGACGAGTCCGAACTATCTAAGATTTCACCTAGCTCATTTCCTTCTGACGAATCGAAATCTGACGTTTTAGTAGCCATGCCTTGTTTGCCCGAGATTACGGAAGGGAGGCTATTTTTAAATACGTTCATGGAATCAGATACTTCCGATTTCACCATCTCTCTAATACTTTGAAGTAGGGATGGGGACTTCTCTTCCACTATTTTGTCGACACAATGTTGACATAACATCTTTGGCCAAGAGGGGGCGAGCTTCTTTTTACACATAGCCTTTCTAGGCCCCTCTTTTATTGTCTAAAAATCAAGAAAAGAAAAAAAGAATGCCTTAGCATAACAGAGAAAATAAAAAAAATAAAAAAAAAAGACTGGGGACCCTTACCCCACCAGGAATACCCGTCTGACTTCATGACCCTCCTGCAGCTCAGCACGCTGCCCACTCTCATCCTCCATAGCAGATACAGGATAGAGCGTTTTCCAGAGGAGAATTCGGGCCCTCTGTAGGCTGGCTGGCCTGCTTCTGACTGTGCGCTTCAGGGAGTATGGAATCCCTCGGTCGGATCCCTGCTGGTGCTTGCTGCAGCCTTTTAGTAGGAAATTAAATTCCTACTTCCGGAACGCAAGCTGCGTGCGTTCCAAACACCGGAAGTTATATTAGGCACATCCGGTTCTCGCGTGTCGTACGAGATTTCGGCCCTCTCGGACGCCCGTACCAATTAGGATGAAGGAGAGGGAGGCCCCGACCCCCTGAACACTGCCAGGAAGCGCCAGCACAACAAATTCCAGGACCCCAGAAACCAGCACCAGACTTACTCCAGCGGCTCCTAGAGGAGGCTTACGCCGGACCAGGTAACCCCTCTCCACCACAATACGGGGGCCCTGCAGCCTAAATCTTTTGCTCTCCACAAGGCCGTCCAATCCCTAGGACAGGAAACAGGAACTGGTGGTCTAGGGGCCATGCTCCTCCTTAAGAGCTCTCCACGAAAGTTCCGGTTTCCTGTCCTGGATAGAGGCGGTCTCTCAAGGGTGCTGTCATGGGCGTAATGGAAATACTATATTATGTACAGGTAATACCGATTCCACTGCCTAGATCTTTCTTTACACACCTGAGGAAAACACTCACCAACTTATTATGGAATGGGAGACGACCTAGACTGTCAAGCCCAGGTGGTACAGACAGTTATATACTTATATTACATGGCCATCCAAAGCCTAAGGCCTCTTTCACACAGGCGTTGCGTGTGAGAGCCGAATGGGATGCGGGTGTGTCGCGGGAAAATTGTGCGATTTTGCCTGCGAGTGAGGTGAGTTTTGTATGCGATTGCGTGGAGTTCTTCAGGTTTTTTCCACGAGAGTGCAATGCATTTTGCACGAGCGCAAGAAAAAAAACTGAATGTGGTACCCAGACTTCTTCACTGAAGTTCAGGTTTGGGTTAGGTATTCTGTAGATTTTAATATTTTCCCTTATAGCATGGTTTTAAGGGAAAATAATAGCATTCTTAATACAGAATGCTAAGTAAATTAGGGATGGAGGGGTTTAAAAAAAAATATTATTTAACTCACCTCTTCCACTTGTTTGAGCTGCCCAGCTAGTCTTTTCTCTTCTTCTTTAAAGACCTGGGAGGAAAAGGACCTTTGGGAACGTCACCAAAGGACCTTGATGGACCATGTGATGAGCGCAGAGATGGCACCAAAGGTCCTTTTTCTCCCAGGTCCTCAAAGAAGAAGAAAGAAGATGAGCCGGGCAGCGCGAACATGTAGATGAGGCGAGTTTAATTTAATTTTTTTTAACCCCTCCATCCCTAATTTACTTAGCATTCTGTATTAAGAATGCCATTATTTTCCCGTATAACCATGTTATAAGGGAAAATAATGTAGATCGGGTCCCCATCCCGATTGTCTCCTAGCAACCATGCGTGAAAAATCGCACCACATCCGCACTTACTTGCGATTTTCAAGCAGCCCCATTCACCTCAATGAGCCTGCATTGCGTGAAAAACACACAATATAGATCTTGCTGCGATTTTTAAGTAACGCACAAGTGATGCGTGAAAATCACCGCTCATGTACACAGTCCTATTGAAGCAAATGGGTCCGGATTCAGTGTGGGTGCGGAATTCTCGCCCATGTGAAAGGGGCCGAAGCATCTTCGAATGGATATGTAACCCTTCAGGTAGGTTACACATATCCATAGAACAATCAATTACTAACATACCACTACGCTCCCTGGTATTAGCACGAATGCATAGGTCAGATCTCCCTAAAGCTATTTCCAATTCAATAACCCAAAATACTGTGAAGCTATGGTTTAGAGGACATGCGACAACCCTGCTTACAAACCCCTTGACCCCCTTACTACAAGTTAGAGATGTAATGTGGGACTTGTCCTTGGAGTTTAGGTCATCGCTAACTAAGGCTTGTAAACATAAGTAAACAACATTATAGAAATACTAAGGGGAAATATAGATCAACTAGAAACCACAGATCAATTGGTTTACCAAGATCTCACCCATTTTCAGAGAACCCACCTGATACTTATTAATAAAATACAGACACCAGATGATCCCACATACACTAGCTTTGAGAAGATGGTAATGAATTCTAGAGAACCTATCAAGAAAATATCCCAACTATACACATCTCTTCTCCATACAGGATGGTTAAGCAAACCAGCTTCCATTGTCAAATAGGAAGAAGACCTAAAAATAACATTTTCAGATGAAGACGTAAAATATTTACTGGCGTCCGTCTGCAGGAAAATTATTACAAAATACTCACCAGGTGGTACTACACCCCGGAAAGACTACATAAAATGTTTTCAGCATCCTCTCCAACATGTTGAAGGCGTTTAAGGAGCATGGGAACCTTTTATCATGTATGGTGGACATGTCCGATGCTTGTCCCATTTCGGACCATAGTGTATGAAACATTAGCCAAATTGCATAATAGGATGATCCCATGTCAGCCATAGATGTGTTTGCTGGGTATGTTGGCTCCACCATACAACTCCAACTACAAGAGCCGCCTACACCAGCATGTGTTAGCAACGGCGAGATTGTTAATAGCTCAGTACTAGAAGACAACCGCAACCCCGCAATTGTCACATTGGCTTGTCAATGAAAAAACTGACAGAAGAGAAAACTAAAAAATGTAACATAAAATGGTATCATCCAGTGAAGGAGTAGAATCTGTGGGTCTTCTCTGCTTTACTTAGTGGTCACTACTCACCTGGGCGGTTATCTGTAGGAATGTCCTCTGTACTCTGCTCATCGCCCCTCACATATGTCTCTGTAGGATTAATATTGTTCAGATCTTCACCCGGATTCACAAGCTGTGAAATAAATATTGTAGAAGTCACCAGACGGTTGAAGAAGTTGTGTGGAAGGTTTTATATGACCTGAAAAGACAACCAAAAATGACCGGACAGCAGGAGATATCTGACCCAAATATCTGCAGGTCTCCTGTATAATTCCAATCTGATTACTTTGTTATTACAACCAGTTTGCAATGCAGGGAGAGTAGCCCTTATATTCCATCCCTAACATTACATTGTGTGTATATACCATTACATTGTTTGTGCACCTGTTGCCCTTGCTGGCAGCCCCAGGACTGAAGCCGGTAAGACAAAGTTCTTTCGGTCCATGGCTTGTTTACCTCCTCGGAATGGGTATAATCATCTGCTCTGCTGCAGCCAATGACTGGAAGCAGGTGACCATGCCTGTGTCGGCGAGGAAGCAAACAACATTTACTGGAAGATGGACACAGGAGCTGGCACACATAACCAGAGCTGAGGGTAGCAGGTACGTATGACTCTTTCCATATGGAGGGGACAGGGGGGACAGGGGAGAAGACAGGAGAGCTGAGAACTCATTATCTATCACCACTAGATCACCCTGATTATCACTGTCTATAGTATAAGGACAGGAGAGAACACAGTGGTGTAACTAGAACTCTAAGGGCCCCAGAGCAAACTTTGGATAGGGTTTCCCCCTCCCCATAATAAGTTTGAATGGGTTGTAGTACCCTGTCACTGATCACTACACAAACTCGCAGCGTCTAAACCTTTATAGCTATAAAGCCCCTGTAAAGCCCCCTACGGTGTCCTAGTAGTTAAATGTCCCCTTATAGTGGACCCAGCAATAATAATGCTCTGGTTGTGTTACCAGTAATAAAAATACCTTCTTCAGTAATAGTAATGCCCCCCATCCCATCCTCTTTGTCCTCAATAATAATTTAGCACTTTTAATGAGCCAGGGAGAACTGTGGCCAACTACTACTACTACTACTACTCACATTCTCACTCTGGGAGAACGAGGCATGGGTCTTTCGTTTTGTACTCTCCCATTTTCCAGACATATTATTATGAGACCTATAAATGAATAGTCAGGTGTTTGGTACACAGATTATTAAACGGTACTAGCAAAATTGCAAGTGTGTTTTCTGTAATTTAAAGATAAAGGCACAATTATAGAGTAATTAAACTTTTCTTTCACTCAGATGGACTGTGTAAGTGCATAGTTATAACTGTTCTTTTTTTACAGCTTTTCTTTTTTAAAACCTCAAGTGGCTACATAGGCTTATTGCCAGCACAGCACCCCAAATAGCATTCTGCTGCTATGCTGAGCAATTGCACATTATTGGGCCTCATATTCATGTTATCTTACTAATGTACTTCATGCCACCTGCTGTTTGTTCATGTTAACCTACTAATGTACTTCATTCACCGGTTCCGTTCTCTTCCCTGCGTAAATTCTACACAAATATCATGTGGTCCAGTCCCTGAACTTGTCATCCACTGCCCGTTCCCAAATACATTTCGTCTCCGTCGCCAAGGACTCTGTAGATGATTTTTAAACTAGTGTCGGTGGCTCTACAATGGAGCGCTCGTCCCCGCTATGGTCACATGTTTCCAGTTCCATGCGGTCACATGGTATAGATACAGTTGGAGCAGTCCAGGTATACCATGTGACAACAGCGGGGACGAGCGCTCCACGGTAGAGGGGATCTTGACAAAAACTGAATGAGAGGATTGATAACCCAGAAAATAGTCCCTGTACAGGGTCACCCTTATTGAGATAAAACATAACTTTTACGATTTATGCTAAAAGGAAATACAAGTGTCATCCATTAGAACTATGGGGGCCCCGCTGTCACTATTATGTTATGGTGTACAGATCACGTCTATAATCTGATAGGATATTGGAGTGAGGTGTTGGCACAAAGTGCACATGAAATTCTGGTGTGAGGGAGGGGGGGGGGTTTATCCAAAAGTATTTTAGGGTGAATCTATAGGTATCTAGATTACCCAATATGTCCCAGGTCTAGTGGTCTCTGTGTGGTCTGGCTAGGATACCTACTGGATTCTCCCAAAATAGTGGAGGAGCACTCGCTTTAGTGAATACTCGCTTTAGTGAGGAGTCATACATAGTGGAGAGTGTCCACTCCGGAGGTCTCCCCTTACTCCTTTTCTACACCCCTAAGTGGGGGAAGGAGAGAGGGGAAGTAGGTACGTTCAGATCACACATACAAACTCCTATCAGAACCTAGGTCTGAAGAGAGATCTCCTCCACGACTAGGGTCTCCACTTGCTCTTTTCCTACACCCCTAAGCAGATGAATTTTTGCTAAATTCTCACTGAATCCGATCAGTAATAATTTCAGGGACTTATCGTTTAAATATGTGCTTTCCCTATGTAGTGTCCCACTAGGTAAAGGTGGGCACTACACAAGGTTTAACATGTCTATTGCATTAATGTAATGTTTACTGTTCATTTCCCTGTATTATCTGGGTGTCAGGCCTGTCAGGGTGTAGTTTAGCCTCCTAGACGCTAGAGGGAGCTAGAGAGCCCTAAGTATATATAGGTAGGCCCAGACAGGGGAGAGTTAGTCCAGTCCAGGTGGCTAGTAGTGTAACCTAGTCAGCCTGAAGTTCCTGAGTCTAAGCTTAGCTCAGAAGAAGCACCCCAGCAGAAGAAGTTACCTCCTGGGAGAAACCTGCAGATTCCCTCACAACAGGAACAATACAACCAGCTCAGATAAGTAAGCTGATGGGCAGAGGTACTGCAAAATAGAAGCAAGGGTCAATACGGGAGGAAGAATTATTACCAAGGATTAAAGCCAGCATTTAGGCATCCGGGCCTTGGGATCCAGCCAGCTAGACTAGCTGTGGGGATAGTGCAGCATAGTTCTGCGAAGCATTAACTGTTTACCCTCCAAGTATCTTTCAAGATTGTTACCTGCCATTTATTGAAAGTAAGCCTGCTTGTGAACTGTATGGTTCAAGGGACTGCATGAACATCTGTATGTACAAAGTTGGACTGTTACCAAGTAAAGCAACGTTTGGTTTACCATACCAGCTGTGTACTTCAATTACTACTCCTATAAACCGGTGTGCCACCGTTACAGGCACTGGCGCCACGATCCTTAAAGGGACCTTGCCTCAGGCACTCAAAATACCTGCAACATCCAGGGAACCTCATACACCATCAGGTCTGGTCCCTACATCTAGAGTGTGCCCCAGAGAAACTTGTGTCTACCTTTCCCTTTACTGCCGCATGCCTAAAAAGTGAGAAACCCTCGATTGCCCATAACCGTGACTTCACAATCGCAATACCCTGCAGGTCTGGCGTGCTGCACAAGGTTTATTGGATAATGTAGAAGAGATCTTCAGCAGCATGCTATGTTTAGGGAGATACAGAAGACAGGAGTAGCAGCTGGTGGGAGGGAGCTCTCCAGAGGGATCTGATAAATGATGCTGTATTCCTGCAAGTTCCAGGAGTCAGCACACAGGACAGACTGATCTCCTGTCTGACAGGACAGCAAGCCTCGGACTGGTGGTCAGACTGGAGATCACAGGTGTCCATAATCAAAGGGTATAAAATGGATCAGTGCTCCAGACTAAAAAAAGAATATCAAGGAGCCATTGGCTCGTAACCGGAATAATTTAGGAGCCAAATGAAATTTTTAGTCGCCAAATTTAAAATACATATAATTATGGCATAATAAAAAAAACGACATGTCATACCTTGTGTAGTTGGCCATAGGTCTCTCCTTTTCATTCGTTCTTCTAACCCCATCAATCATGAGGCTCAC